>NW_009648358.1:2319032-2352714 GCF_000708025.1 Charadrius vociferus
AAAGCGCTGGCTCTTCGTTAGCCGTAAACAAGTAAAAATTAATTTATTTCTTCTAGTGACACCCGTGGGAGACGGAAGGGAAGTCCTTAAGGGCGTCCTGGGCTTGATCAGGCAAAACTGAGCGGGCTGCAGGCGCTGCTGCGGTAATGCCGAGGGGCTGCGGTGGGGGCGAACGATCGCTCCGCGCGTCTCCGCATTTTGCAGGTCAGGGCTTCGGTGTGCTGCACTTGAAAGGGTACAGACACTTCCAGGAAATGCCATCCCTGTAGTATTTCATACTGGATTATCAAGGACGTATCTTCCTGCAAATGTATTTTCGGCCCAGCGCAACTTTGCCTGTACCTGATGTTTACCCAAATCGCGGGCGACGTTGGGTACAGCCTCTCTTTACCCCAACGGGTACACTCCTCTCAGAAACTTCCAGCGCAGAGCTCACAGCCTGCCCTTTCGGCTTCGCCCTGCCGTCCGTGGCAGCTGTACGCACGCTGCTGCTGTGCATCGGGGTGTCTGCTGGGTTTAATGCTTCGTCTAAGAAAGACAACATTAGCGAAGCCAAGGCTCGTGCTCTTAGTGGACACTGTGCCTTGTCCTTGCAGCAAAGGTAGGAGAGTCAGAGCAGACCTAGTAAATAAGCCAAGCGCGATAAATGTTGAATATAGAAACATTACAATTACTTGATGAATATAAAGAAAAACTTCCTTCTTTAAAGAAGTTACTTTACTTGGAGTTTAAAGGGGTTTACTTCCTTCACTATTCAAGGAAGTCTGTGCTGTCTTGAATCAGCATGAAATGGATGCGAGCGTTGGTCAATGAATAACTTTAAGTAGAGCTATAAAATTAACCAGTTTTATTTCTCTGGCTCAGGAAGTTATTGTAGAAGGAAAGAATACATGTAAGAAACAAGATGTCTCACGCCGGGAGACGATACCAAGATAAGCAATACAGGCACCATGAGAATCATGGATCTGATAGATACGAGGAAGACAGAAGAGCGAGAAAACCATACCCGTACAATGGAAGGTATGTCTTTATCATCTTAAAGAAACATAGCACAGCAGGTCTGTAACGTCTGTCATCTTGTTTGTTTTTAAATACCTTCATATTACAGTAGGAGAGAAAGCATACAGTAGGAAAGAAAGAAATTGCCTGAGAAGGCAATTACTCAGCCTTGAAATCATGAAGTGTGAGCATGCCACATCTGGAACCAGGGACCTTAGAAACACTTAGAAATTTTAAACAATTTTTAACCTTCTTTGTACTGAGCTCGAGAGTGGGGAAACGGATAGGTTGCGTGGCGCAGTCAGAGATGTGAATTTCATGGGGTTGTCTGGATCAAGTTGGGTCCCAACTAGGTGAACGGTGGCCATGTGTCTTAGTACAGTTCCTGAAGAGAGGCTGGTCAGCAAGTGAGAGCAAGCCAAGGCTTGCCAAATATGCATTGCTTAAACAAGAAATGTTAGGTGACTGAGACCAGCACGGGGACTTACTGAACTCTCAGGTTGCTCTAGTTCAGCTCTGAACAAGTTCATAGTAATTCAAAACAAAATTAATTTCAGTAGTGACAGTCAATAAATGAGTAGTTGTTTAACTGTCTAAGGCTGTTTGCAGCACTTGATAGTGGGTCAGCCCCTATCAGCACAATAACCAAACTAACTAATAGAGGGTTTGGAGTGATCAATAAACTCTTAGGATAATACACTTCTCTTTTCAGCCTGGCTAACCTACAGCACATTAGAAGTGCGCATACGCTGTTTTCCTTTGAGTGCATGCCAGTGACCTCATTGTAAGAGAGAGGTCTGTAGCTCTAAACACTGGCAAATTGGCCATGGCAGTAAGGTGATCATCACTCCTGTTTAGTCTCTGGGGGCATGACTGTAGGGCAATTTAAGAATAGCGGCAAAGAGGGAGAGGAAGTAAATATAACTGAGATTACTGAAAAGCTGAAGTACTGAAGTACTCCATGATAATATGCATTTTGGCGAGAAAAACAGGATGAGAATAAAAGCAGTCGTGAAGAGCACTGTGTGGACTTGAAGGACTACTTATGGCTAAGTACTGCCACATTTTGGTGGCAGTAATCCTATTGTATTATGAAAATAGCTAATGAATTTTCCTTCCGTCTCTCTTAAATCATGAAAAATTTGAGAGAAATGGGAACAAAGGTCAACCTAAGAATCATCCTCAGAGGCTGTCCTTAGCAAAAGCAGAGATCAGCAGAGGATATAGTTAAATTATCTTGAACATATGAGAAGTGAGAGCAGCGAATACCAAGAATGTATTGCATTGTGGAGAGGAAAAAAAAGAAGGGTTGGGGTTCTGGATTTTTTGGTGGGTTTCTTTTATTATTTTTTTTTATATATAGCATAATAAAAGCAGTGTGTGAAAGTACAACTACAAATTAAACCACCACTTCTTAGTAAAGTGCTTCTCCGCACTTTTTGTTTTTGCTGTTAGTTTTAAATGACTGGACACATAAACTGAAAATTGGTGGAAGGACCGTAAAGGCCAACAGACCATCCATGTATCCGCTGCGGATTAGAGGAAGGGAAGCTGCAGCTACAGATCTGGAATAGCCCTGGAGATAATTCTTAAGAGTCACGCCAAGAATCTGAGGGGCACCAGCCCTCACTCCAACTAATTGAAAAAACTTTTTCATCAGTTATTTTGATGGAGTTTGGCTTAACCTAACATTTCTCCTGCTTAGCTCTCATGACAAAACCAACTGCTTTTGTAAGGAAATTTCAGTTATTTTGGTGAAGGCTTAGGCTAATGGACCAAAAGATCTCCAGACGCTATAACGAAATAGATGGGAAGTGTTTTGTGGAAACTAATTTGGGTACCAAATGCTTTCATCCCTTGCGAGCAAGACTTTCTAGCCAGAGTATTTCTCTTTCCAAATGCATTTCTGTCTGAAACTTCTATAGCAAGCTTCCTCTCATTGCTGAGGAGAACGAGTTCCATTATCCTGGACTGGAAAGTCCAGGAGCAAAGATGGCCAGAATAGGCCATTGTGAGAAAAAAAGCGTCTAAAAGAAAGAGATTTTTTTTTTTTCCTAATTGTACTCTGTTGCT
Source organism: Charadrius vociferus (assembly GCF_000708025.1). NCBI lineage: Eukaryota > Metazoa > Chordata > Aves > Charadriiformes > Charadriidae > Charadrius > Charadrius vociferus. Next base: position 2,322,105 of record NW_009648358.1, read on the forward strand.
GAACATTAGGGGGGTTTTGTTTTGCTTTTTTTGTTTTGTTTTGTTTTCTGGCAAGTAGCAGGATACAATAGAGAGAAGCAGCTGCATCAGAAGTACCAGAGGGATTGCTTTCAAGTTAACTGGAAGTCTTATAAATCACGCAGTTTATTTAATTTATGTGACACAGCTGCGCAGGATGCTTTGGTAGTTGCACAAGACACAGGACAAAGGTCAGAAAAATCAGAAATGTTTCAGCCAAATAGAGCTGTTGGCAACTACACGCAGAGATGTTAGCATTGGTCTTGTTATTGAATGTCTTAATTAAAATGTAAAAACTACAAAGAACATGATTTAATGTGGATGAATGAGATAATATTTGTAAGTTGAATCTAGAATTGGATGAAGATAAACCTTAGTGAAGTGCAGTGATACTAGGAAACAAAACTACAGTTGAAAATGCTGATCTGTGGATAAGAAATTCAAGATAAAAACTTAATAGGAAGAAGACTTTTAAAAATAATAATGCTGAATGAGACTTAAAATGCCCTTTAATAACAAGATCATCCAGCTGTGCCTTGAAAAAGGCAAGCTCCAATTCTCCTTCAGATGGGGGAGAACAGTTAGATTAAACCAGACATTTATAAAACAATTTACAGCCAATGTTTCTTTTAATCTGAGTGTCAGCTCAGTTAAAAAAGGGCAAATTGCACTTTTCCCATAGAATAATCTAAATCTCACCAACCTTAGAAATCATCAGGTTTCAGATGTGGAGCTGTATGTCATTGCAGCAAAGTGGACAATTCCATTTTGAAGTATACAAATGAAGAGTCTAATCGGAGGCATGAGAGATTTTTTTGGGGTCATTTTTAGATTCCTCTTCAAATATCATTAAAAAAGAGAAATATTTAAATTGGCATTTTTTCCCCACTTTAAAATCTTTGTCCGTTTCTTTTAATAGCTTTCATTCTTTTAAAAGGCATCTTTGTGAGACGTGGTAATTGGAAGCACAAACTTGACAAAACACTTACCCCTGAAATAGTTGTGCTACCTTACACATTTATTACATGAAAATATATCTCATTTTTGTTCTCTGGGCTGCTGTGGACTAGCTAAAATGTTTGTTTTTCATGAAAAATCTGTTACTTGTTTTTATGGGAACAGGAACTCTCCCCACGCCCTCCTCCCTGCTACCTTTTCCACATAACCTACACAATTCAGCCAGCCTACTCGGCGATACACAGTTTTCCAAAATAACAACAATCAAGTACAAATATCCTTGTGAACATGGATTTATGCAAGTATTTGGGATATTTCCTTTCCAAACATGCAAGCAAAAAAGATCAGATACCTGTGAAGCAGGCTAGCTGGTTCCACTAACAGGAACGTCTGCCAGTTCCTCATGTTCTAATGTTCAGGAGAGAGCATGATCTAATTAATATACATTAGTCGTTTATTCCATTGTAGATCAACAGAAGACATCCGAGGTGGCCAGCACTCAAAGACTTCCACTGTTTGCTCAGGATCTTACTCCAAAACCTCAGGAACAACACAGGAATATTTTGGCCCACCACCAGAATGTTATCCTCCCAAGGAAACCTTGTCAATGAAGTGTTCAAAGGTATGCACAACAAGAGGTATGTGAGATTCTTATTGCCTGCCATCCACCCCTCTCCTTCCAAGGACTTGTCTTAGGTTTGGTTTCTGTGTTTAGAAGCACAGCAAAGTAAAACTAGGGGAATATTAAAAGAAAAAAAAAACAAAACAAAACAAAACAACCCCCCAAAAAACTGGGAAAATTAAAGTTAGTGAATGGCATGACTCCAGGTTACTAGCATCTAAAGGCAAGATTTATAGAGATATTTAGATATTTGAAAATGCATCTCCAGAGTATGCATAGAGAGCAGAGTGGATCACATGCGTAACCACTTGGGTTGTGCAGCAAGAGTTAACCTTTGAGATTTAGGAATAAAGTAGACGTTTGCATCTCTAGGCAATTTAGAGGTGGCTGTTTCAACTTTGATGCTAGTTTATTTCTGACACATTCTGCTCAGACTTTTTCTTAACTTTGGATTTAACCCAGTCATCACCGATACATCTTTATAAAGCAACATTGCGGGAGACAAAACTATTTCATGGACATGAATCCAATAAAACAGCTCTTGAGAAATAACTTGTTTTCATAGCTAGAGAGTGACTACAACAAGTGGAGAAATGAGCATTAATGTGGGAGGAGATCAGCCTTAACACTTAGTAAACTCATTCCCATAAACTGAAAAAGAAGGCACTAAAATATTCATTATTCCTTTAAAGTTAACTGTGTTAACTCTTTAACCGTTCTTTCCTTCTGTCCTCTTCCAGGACAATGAGTTTTCTCACCTTGTTTGTAGGAAAGGCCCACTGCAGTCTGAGTTGGAACTTGCAGCTAGGTGCAAAGTCTTTGGACGAAGTCTATAAAGTGTCCTCCAGTAGAGAGACAAATGAAGAGTTTAGTTGTTGGAAGTAAATTAAAATACATAATGTTAGATTATTTTTTTATTCTATGAAGGAAAGTTAAGTAATACACTCAATTTACTTGTAATATTTCTCTGTATGTGAATATGTGAACAATTTTAAGAGTGAGCCAAACTATTTTCTCTTATAAATATGCTCTGTGTGTTTATATGCAGTTTGTTTTTCATCTTGAGGAGATTTAACAACAGTTAGTAGAGCATATTTAATGACACAGATCTATACTGATATTTTATCCCTGATAAAATTGTATCAGCAGTTTCTCCTTCAACAGTACTAAATTATTTTAACTTGTCCGAGAAGCTCTAGAAAACTCCATGCCTTATTTTATCACAGCTTTAGAAAAATGAAGTGACAAGTTATTTTTAGTTTTCAGTTTCACTGGTTGTTTAGACTTATGGATAGCTTAATGTGACTTGCTGGGGGTTTTTTTGACCCGCATTTGCTTCTCATTATTTCAGTGCATTAAACATCATTAACATTTTCAAAATGTCTTAGTTTTGGATGCATCAGTTGATGATGGTGATGATTTCACTCCCACCCCTCCCCCAGGTATTGCTCAGTATTTTCCAAAAATGTAATGTCTGAGCTTGCAGTGGAGGAGGGAAAAGAGACCATGTAGAAAATAAACACTTTTATTAGCAGTTTTACTTCAAAAACTGAAAAGATATTGGAGGTTGATAAGATTATGAGAATGTTACTCACTTCTTTAATTTTCAAAAGTACCAAGATTTAGCAAATTTCCTAGAATTGTTTTGTGGAATTCTGTATTCCCTGCAGTCGTAGTAAATGTTATAAATGAAAAGCTACATGAATTGTTTACTGAGAAATTGCTACATGTGAGCTGCAACTTCTTACAGCATGAACAGTTCCTGTAAATACTTCTTAACCATCTCTTTCTTTTGCCAATGATTTATCAGCACTCTGGTGAAATTCCCCCTTCCCAATCACCATAATTCTAAAATAAACTGTATCGAACAAGGCCGGGAAATCAAGTGATGTACCACAGTCTTTTCCAAAGCAACAATGGAAATGTGAACCTTAGCTTCTGACCATACATCACTCTTCTTTCAGTATGGCTTTTTTTTTTCTTTTGCCCAGCAAATATAGTTATGCACTTTGTGCATGTTGACCAGTTTGGCAAACGAGAGAGGAGTTCTAAACAACCAGAGCTCTGAAAAGTATTTCTTTCACCCAGATACTACCCTCTTCATCTGTGCTTTTCACCAGAAATGTCTCAAAAAGCTAAAGCTGAGTTTCAGATATAGGCAGTTATTTTTGCAGTGATTGTTCAAACATCTTAGCTGCAAGCAGCAGCAGTAAAAAGGACATCATTCTCCTATCTTTGTTATTCTAACCTTCCCTCCCTAATCCCTGCCCCCTTTTTATTTTTTTCCTACCACCACATTGAGATGATAAACCCAACCCAAATACAATGGAAGAAACACCTGATACTGACCCCTTTTGCTGGTAGGAACATTTGACACCATCTAAGAAACTTCAAAATATTCTGCTCCGATTTTTTCCTTTCATCTTGAAAACAGGAGGAAAAAAGTCTGTTAAAACATTATGTGAGCGATACCTATTCAGAGCCATTCAGGTGGGATCATGTGGCTAGCCGTACTGGATCATACGAGGCAACTAATTACGCATCCTCTCAAACAGTGTACTAGGGTGCAAATTTAGGAAGACCATCAGAGTTTGGATCAGCAGAGAGTGAGCTGTCCTCTGGAATACTCTCCAAACTTCAGATTGGTGGAATTTTCTGAACTGTAAAACTGTATTCAATTTGGTTATGCTTAATACCTCTTTACAGACCTATCAAATTTGTTTATTCCTTTTCTGAATCCCCTTTTGAATATGTTCAGCCTCCATATTATCTTACAACAAGGAGTTCCACAGTTTCTTTGTGCCATTTGAAGAAGTACTGGTTTGTTCCTTAAAACTTTTTAATGAAGGTGTCTCTGATTCTGGTGGTATTCAGCATACCTAATGATAATCCCATATATTCACCTTCTCCATGATATTTATGATTTTAGAGTGAAGTCTTTCCTTTCTCCCTGTCACTGTGCTCACATCACTTTTTCACAGAGTGAAGAATAGTCAGTTCTGTCCCTGTCATGAGTGAATTCTTTCCACTTCTGGTTCGCCTGTCAGCCCTGTGCAGGCTGTACCTGTACCTGAAGTGAAGCCCATCTGTGTGCTCTGCAGATGAGGGGGTGTTGGAGTACATGCATGAAGTGTGAAGTTACTTATTAAATACTGATTTCATTAATTTTTCATTCAGCAGCCTACCAATTTTACAGATGGCAATCATGGAAGAATTTTGTGTGTTTATTTTTAAAACATACTTCACAATCTCACTATTCAGTGTTTTTAAAATCATTAGTTTGTGCGTCTACTGTAGGTTTTTTGGTGTGTACTTTTCAGCTGAATCTCTTTGGAGCTGCCACTTAGAGTTCTTTGGGTCATGTTGCAGAGCAGTCTCAGGATGCATAAACTACATTTCTTTCAGATAAAACTAAATGAGAGGGCGAGCTATAACTACAAGCAGGCACTCTGTCCTTTGGACCAAACTAGAACTAGAATAAAGTGCTTCTCTCTCCCCAGAAAATGCCTATTGTGTAGCTCCTGGGACTTCAGTTCCAACTGTTTCACTCTACAGATCCACTCCCATTGCACTGCTGTCATGGGCATAACTAGTGACAGGCAGCACAAAACAAAGGTTTCTCTTTAATTCTATTGGTTTGAAAACTGGTTGTTTCCTCTTAGTCTTTATTTTCTTTTAACCACTACTAACCTGTGAGAGGATCGTCCCTTTTATCTCACAGGTGCTCGTGTCATTTGAGAGCACTACCACTTGGATTGTCTTTCTTCATACATCTGCTGATTCTTTCAGATGACTTCCCTTGAACAAACTTTTGCCTCTTCCCTGCTATGCTATCTTAAGTCTAGTTTCTATACTTTTTTTTTTTTTTCATAGGAACATCACACTTGTGGATCTGCCGATTACAGATTCAAAAGGCAATAGAAACGCAGAAGTCTGCTGCCTTCTGGTTCTGTAGTAGTGAAGGAGACTTAAGGAACAGCTTATAGACTGGTGTAAAGCAGTCTAGATGCTTTATATAATTATGTAGGAATTGGAGATAAATGTTCCTTATAAAGACAAACCTTTCGTCAACTAAGGAACTATTGCTTGCAATAACCATTTCTTACAACTTAAGCACAACAGTGTGTGCCATTTAAAGCAGCACATGTTGGAACAACAAGAGTTTTTGGCCTGGGGATACTTAGAACATTCAACTTGCTTTTCACAGTGCAGGTAAAATTTCTGTAGTTCTCTCTCCTGTGTAGAAAAACTAAATTAGTAATCGTATTTGCTTTTCAAAGGACCCCCTGGGGTCCTTTGAAAATAGAACCAGGTTCAGTGCTTTTGGTTACCAGAGGGAATGAGAGAAGTGTTCAAAGCTGGCTGTCATGCTGCTTCCTTCACCTTAGGGAGAGCAAAATCTGAATCAAACCCAAGAGTGAATTGCCGATTGTAAATTGGTCCTGGATATTTTTTCATTTTCTTTTTAGTATGCGTATTGGTGTGAAAGAGGTGGAGCAATGCAATTCCAGGATAATGCTTCCTTTAGTTTTGCTTAAACAGTGAAGGTAAACTAAGTTTCTCCCCTCTTCAGTCAGTATGTGACTCAGGAAATGCCTGCACTTTTGCCTTGTATAGAATTGTACTGTGCTGGTCACAATTTCTGAGCTAAATAACTTTTTTTTTTCTTTTTAATTCTTCAACCCACTTGGCATTTAAGGAAGACATCACTAAAACAGAAAACGGTTTGTGGGGGAGCAAGTATAATTGAATCCCTGTTCTTTGCTGCCATGAATACAGCTTAAAGAGGCGCCATGAATAGTGTCACATTTCTTAAGCATATTGTAGGCGCTTCCAAACAATCGTGCCTTTAGCCTACATTCTAACATCCACAATTGTTAAAACCTTCAGACCAATTTCCTTTCAGAAAAAGACAGCATTATCGTTTGCAACAACAAGAAAAGTCTCCAATTTCAGGCATAGCCAGGAGGAAATATCAAACTGAATTTATTTGGAGGAGGAAATAGAATTAGGGAGTAACAATGACTTTCTCCAGGATATATTCATGCATTAACAAGCCAGCATTAATTCAAATGTAAACATCTATAAGCTTTTGTTCTTAGAAAACACAGTCCAGTTTTTTTCCTGTAGCTATGCATGCTGGCAAATACTCATAGACTGAAAAAAATACCGAGATGAAAAGTCACCCTAAACACAGGGTTCACACTAGTAGACACTTGGTTTGAGTTATGCTATTGTTCATAACCGTTATATTGCTGCTGTTATGTTGTTCTGCTCTGTCCTGAGGCAGATGCGGGAGCAGGAGGGGAACAATATTTCGCAGAGCACTTGTATCCCTTACAGTGCTGTAGAGGTATTGGGGGAGAATAGTGGTCTGCAAGAGGCGTTGGACTGAAGTAAAAGACCTTCTGTAACTTCAGTTATGTGTGTGCAAAAACATCGAAGAGTCTTTAAACGTGCATAATGCAGGTAACTGTGGATGAAAACAAGCATTTGACAAGTACCTTCAGTATCTTTTCAGCAGTGGTCAGCAGGATACTTACTGTGGAGGCACCCAATAGGATTAGAAAATGTTATATTTTGTAGTCACCATCTTCACATTTCCCCCCTACAGCCTGCCACACTTAGCTCCTTTAAATTGTGCTCAAAGCTGTCATACACTGTTCCCATGGCAGTCAATTTCAACGTATTTCTGCTGTAAGAAGGGAGCGCTAAGGTGCCCTATAGTCTCATTTGTAATTAGATGGCTTCTCCCTCCTGCCTGTTACAAAGTGTATTTTAAATACAGTGTGACTAACAGACTAAATTTGCCATCAAGTTTTTTAATCTTGTAATTGTGAAGACAGAGGATATTAGTAGCGGGAATTGGACAGAGCTGTACAGACTAAAATAATCCCAGTTATTCTAAATGCTTAATTAAAATTGCACAGTAACAAGATACAGAGGCAGAACTGCAGGTAGCCTTCCTGTTCTGCAGTTAAAAGTATTTCACTTGGAGGTAAGTCCTGTTTGCTGTGAAACACAAATAGCCATGAGCAGTTACCTCTATAAAAACATGCAGGGGAGCTATGCCAGTTGCAGATGCCAAACGTTACCTTTAGCAAACTGTTGCCCTGCCAACATATTGGCTTTCACTCTGCCCACGTCTTTATATCAAATTTTTTTCATCCACCTTTTGGCATTGTGCTAACGTGCACACTAATGTTTTTAGAGAGGAGAGAACAACAACTGAGAAGACTCGCTGAAGTTGGCAGGGGAAGATACTGGCAAAGTTGATGTTAGTTGTTAGGTATGTGGTACACTCTACCCTGTGCTTCCCTACTGGGAAATCTTAATTGTATAGAACAGGAGTTGCACCATCTTTCTTCTAAGACCGCTTGGGTTGGTCTTCCCCACATCAGACCCAAATTCTGGAAACCGAGAAAAAAAAACTTCTTCTCTTTATAAAGTGGCTCTCAAAGCCAGCAGACTGACTATATATTGAATGTAGCTGTATTTCTTGAGCAGGTGATCTTAGCTCACTTAAAGGAGAAAAATCCACCCAGTCAGGAATGTTGCTCACCAGGTGTGACAACCCACAATTGGTAAAGTGAATGACAAGCTCGGGTTCACAGGTGCCTCCAAACTGACCTACCTTCAGCTAGACTATGATTACTTAAAGAGCAGTAACACCCCAATCTTTGTACTTTCTAAAGGCGGCTCAGTTTCAGTTCAAATGGAGGGAGTGGCTATGGAAAGTTGGCATAAGGAACAAGAGTATTTCATTGTTTTCTGAACTCCTGTTAAAAAAAACTCCTGCAATTTTGTGTCGGCACCAAGATACTTGTTTACTACTTGAAAGAACTATGGGTACATTAGGATGAAAAAAGGCAATTTCCTGAAATGCAGAACATGAGGTGACCTTGCGGGGACCTACCAACGCTACAAATGAATGTCCAGCCTTTTACAGCCCTGGTAGTTAAATTGCTATTGCCAAGTGCTACAGCCTAATGCAAGACCTTTTGCTTCCCACCCTCTCCAAAATTGTGGAAGATGACTCATGCTTGGTTAACAGGAGAGAAATCAAGAACATGCTAGAAGTGATGCTTTAAGGAACTACTGGGAAAAAGTAAACCAGAGCTGTTGTTCCCAGGCAGGGGCTGGGTTGTACTGAAACTGTGTCTTGATGGCAAGTAAATCTTAGTGTCATACAGTGGTGGGAAACTGTATGGGGATAGAGGCTGATGCAGTAGTTCTACAAATTAAGTCCACCCTTTCCTGTGAAAATTGGACAGCACTGTTTAGAGGATGGGAGGGTATTAAGCAGAAGGAGTAGAGCAGGTGGGACAGTAGTTCTTTAAGGGAAGATGATACACAGGAAAAACAGGACAATACATTTGGATCTGAGCACTCTGATTGTGAGCGTAAGGCTTCTCTGAATCATTAAAAACAAGGCTGGTCATCCTTTGAGATTTCCTAATGGAGTGATTATCTTGACTAAAGAGGGACAACTTATTAAAACATAATAATAACGCTTCTTTCTAGAGCACATAAATAATTTATTTTTCCCAGTTTTTAACTATTTTCCCATCGATTTCCAGTAAGACGAATATCCCAAATGAGCACAAATGTGTTGGGCACTTACATGCCATTTAAATGCAGTTGGCTCTGAGTATGTAGTTCCCTTGGGTCCTTTGAAAAGCCAAGATTCAGTGAATAACTGTTGGTGTTACATTGCCTAACTTTTGTGTTTTAGGGTTGGGTTGGGTTTTTTTCCGCCTTTGAACATTACTCCATTAGGGAGATTTTAGCATAACTCAGTGAAAGCTAAATCCCACCACTGGCTGAAGAACACAGAGACCTACAAAAACAATGGCGGGGTGAGGGCTTGAGGGGAATTTGTTTACGACAAAGTTGTGTATTGCCCTGATCCCGCATCAGTGAAGTTGGTTGAATTCCTGTTACTGGTTTCAGTAAGATCTTGCTTTGTACTGGTATACATAAGCGGCATAATACTGTTAGCAAGATGTTTTTGTACTTTGCATCCAGATTTAATATTTATAATCTGTTGTGGCTGTTCTCTCCATTTCATTTCCCTTGTTCAGTTCTCTTCCACTGTTTTGGTTCCTCCGTAATTCTGTCACATTTTTCTCCCTGTCTAAAAGCAGAACAAACCCCCTCTTTCTGTGACATTTTCTCCCCCTTCCCCCTTATCTATTCCTCCTGCCACCAACTCAGTTTAGCAGAGATGACCAAATCTGCGCCTTGAACTGCGCCTTTACTCTCTGAGGAATGCCAAACCTGCTCTGGCAAGAGAAGTTCAGCATTTGAGATCCTTTTCAGGACTGACTGCTGCTTTTGTAAGTCACTATGTATGGTCAAAATACTTGTCTGCTCCTCTGGGGGGAAAAAAAACCCCAAAACATTACCTCTGAAAAGTGGAAAGCTGCCCAAACTGGGGAAAAAAAACCCAAATGACAACTTTCAGTGAGAAGGGCTAAGAGAATGACTTTTAATGGTGTGTTGTAGCCTCCAACTCCTCTCTTCCCTTCTCCTAGAGTGACCCCTAATGGGATGTGACACAGGCACCACTCACCTGTGCAGCTCCCTGCGCGGCTGCCCTGCTGCTACGGTCGAGGTGTCTGAGAGGGGCAGCCGGGCACCTCCAGGGCTGCCGGCTGGGTACCGCTGCTCCCGCTGGTACGTGGCCTGCAAAGGAAGCAGAGGGAGAAAGCGAGCGAGAATGGAGAAAGCCAAAGATAAAATATCTTAGAAGTACACAGGGATGTTAACTCAAGAGGAAAGAATGATACCAAAAGAGACAGGAGAAAGGAGTCCATGTGCAGTCAAGGGAGGAAAAAAGTGACTGCTGTGCCAAGGCGCAGTGGAGGGAGACACTTTGAAGGCCTTCTCTATTAGTCAGGCCCTCGTGGGGTCAGGGCGAGTTCAGCAGAAACAGCCAGAACTGACTGCCCTACAGATTGATTCCTGTCAGCTTCAGAAACATAGGAACAAACAAGAATGGACCGTTTTACTTTATGTAGACAGGTACATACACACACTGTGATCCTGACACCTGAGCACTGGGGCCATCCTGCTACACTGCCTGGATGAAAAAGCTTCCTCGCAGTTTCTAACGCATGAGACCCAAGCACACAGTTGAGTTACTGGGTGCCACACAGTCAGCCACAGTGTAGTTTTATGAGGCAGAGCATGCAGATTTAACAGCTCGCCTCACCTGAAAAGGAGAGTTTCTGGTCCTTCTCTGGTCCTGGCTGTGTTATTTCCCCTGCTAAACTCATGCCAGCACGATTGCTCATCAGGTACTCTGTGAGTCACTTCAAGTTGCTAAAGTTGCACCAAAAAAAAAGCAGCACACACACACACAAAAAAAAAAAGAGTTGAATTGTTTCCTGCTGGTTTAACTTACTAAAACAGGTCTTGAAGGTCCTAGTGATAGGGCGGAGTTATTACTGGGCAGGTGAGAAAAATGGTGACAGCCCAGCCAAGTGTAGGAGCCGTAAGAGTAAGGTCAGCTGCCTGTGGAACTGTACTCTTAACAGCCTGCCTAGCTGCTTTGCTGGATGTTTGAGCCCACCATTTGACAGAAGACAAAACCATTGATCAGTGGGTTAATACCATGGCAATAGCCCAGTGTGCGCTTGGTATAGAAAGGAAAGAAAAAGGGAATAGTAGTTTAGTAGTATAAATTGGAAGGCGGCTGTTTGTTACAGCAGGAAGCCTACTCACAGCAAAAAAAGATTGGATTCAAACAAAGTTAACAAGTACAGTACACTGAAGTTACTATCCATTGCAGATTTAGATTTTATGGAATGAATGAAACAGTTCTCTGGAAAGCTCTGGCAACACCCACTGTCTTTTAGGTTGCAGCCATTCTGCTCAATTTCAGTGCTGAAAAGCAGTGCAGGAAGGAAGCATGGGAAAGCAAATGGAAATCCGGAAGCCCAGACTTGTGTCTCATTACTTGCTTAGTATGGAGAGGGTTAGTTCCCAAAGCCAACTGTTCACTGTGCTAATTTTAATACAAATCAGTAGCATTTTAGATAGGTCCCAAGATTTTGAACTCGAGAAAGGAATCAAACCAATGGCGTTCTGAGATTTTCAGACCTGCTGTCATTTTAAACTCAAGTCTTGCAATACATTCATTGTTGCATGGGATTAGGGAATAGTTGTAGAGATAAGTAACTTCCACTTTGGAAGACCTTTTGGCAGCCTAGTTTGTGCAGCAGTAACTCTAAGATGATGTAGCTAACCAGCCTGTGAAGGCAGGAATGGCAGCACAGACTCAGAAGCGTGGCTTTTAACTCACCCCTTTCTGCCAGCAGTACACTGCTTGACACAGGTCACTGCTGGTATGTGTGTGTGTTAGCATACCTTGACAGAGCTAAGATTCAAAATATAACTGTCCTTTTATTCCTTATTTCTCAAGGCTGTCCATCCTGTTTATACCAGTGGAGTAGGATTAGGTATCAGCTTGTAACTATCACAGATCAAGGTTGCATGAGGCTTTTGGGGTGCTCGAGTCAGATCTGAACATACTGTAGGGCTTAATATTTCCATCAAAGCCTTGATAATTGTACAAGGCCTTAGGGATTTCCACTAATTGTCTGCCACTTTCACAAACCGTGATGGCTCTCATCGTAGACCTGTAATTCACAGGTTTGTTCTACATACTGCTTGTCATTTTAGGATTTTCTTTAATTTTATTTTAATTTTCTTTAATACAGGAGGCTTTGTTATTGGACTTTTTTAAAAAAAAAAGTTAATCCATGTGATGCAAATAACTGGTGGAGTAACTGCTAATGAACCTCTCTCCATTGTTTAGTTACTGTACTCAATTCTATAGCAGGTGTGGGTGAAAACTGTACAGGTACATACAAAACCTGTCCAACCTGAATGCCCTGTCTAAGGAAATTTCTCAAGCATGCCATTAAAGCATCTACTGCTGCAGTTAAAAATACCGTAGACCTACATTGATCATATTTGTCATCCCATGAGCAGAGACACGTTCTGCCAGCCCTACTGTGGTACCACCAATCAGCCCAGTGAAATTAAGGGGTTGCATACAGAATTTGTGTGAATACATAGGAAGTTTTGGAGCAGCGTGATTGAGGATCCGGGTCAGTTATAAGTGTGGGGAGGTTAGCCGCAGGTGGTGATGACTTTGACAACAGAAAATTGCCTTTTCTAAAGCTCAGCGAGGTGAGGTACAGGAAAATTTGATGCTCAGCGGGCCAGAGTGCCTCACCAGTTGTAGATGAAAAGGAAGCTCTGAAGACAGCTGACTGGTCATGAATTCCCAACTTTCAAGTTCCCAAACATATTTAAAATTTATGTTTCCCTTAATTAAATGGTCTTTCCTCCCTGTAGACTTGTAAGAACTGCTTCCTGATGGAGCATCTAGGAAATCAGTAGTCAGCCCTTAAAAAGGGAAGTGGCCTTCTGCGTCCAACCCTGTCCAAGGGCCCTGAGGACCTAAATTGACTCCCTGTATTTGGAAAGCATATTGTACAGCGCAACTGAGCAGACAAAAAATATCTGATCCAGTTCCAATGAATGTCCTGTACTGCTATTACTCTTTCAAAATATTTTGAACAGTCCTGGTAAAGCGATGACTCTGTACCCATTAAAAATGTTGAGTCTTTTGGCTGCATTGTTTGAATTTGGTACAAGGAGTTCCAAATCCTGTCCATGGCCCAAGATTTAAATTTCTCTTTACATTATGCTTCACAAATATTTCCTTTGAAATATTTGAAGCCTCCTGAAGAGATTTGGTAACCAGCGTCATTATTGACCTGCTTCACAGAAAGGGCTGTGCGGAGGGGTCAAGGAAAAGGCATGTTGTCATGCAGAAATCGGCATCACCTCTGAAGAACACACACATAGAACTGCATGCTTAGTTCCTTCTCAACAAAAGCATTTTGTCTTCTCTGCCTGCTCCACCTAATTCTTTTTATGATATGAAATCTGTACATGTACGCACTTGTGTATGTATATATACATATGTGTGTGTGTATATATGTATATACATGCACACACAAACTGAAACATGCTGAGCCTCAGATACTCTGCTCCCAGGTATTACCACCATTATCACTGCTCCCCTTTGTGCTTCTGGGATGGTTTGCAAGACCACAATGTGAATGGCCTCAGTACCCACCTACAACTGCATTAGCAGAAGTGAGGGAACCAGTCTGGGTACAGGGGGAAGTGGGAACTCCTGAAGTGGCCAAAGACCCTTGTCAAACCATTGCAGGCGCCTTTCCAGCAGCAGGAAGGTGCTCGTTACCTCAGCCCTCTGTGGAGGGAATAAGAAGGAGCAGAACGGGAATATCGGATAATCCTTCATGGTGGCTGTCACTGGCTTTCTTTGGTTAGAAGCATCTGGCAACATGAGAGGAATTTGTCTAATTCCCTTGCGCGCTGCTTCAGCCCATTCTTCTCAAGCCCATACGGTCTTGACAGCAACTGAGCCATTGCTGAAGAGGAAGACGGCACACTAATCAATGTTAGCAGCGTAAAATGAAAGTCTGTATGCAAACCTCAGTTCCTGCCCCACTTTAAAGACAAATATGGGACCACTGTGTCGAGCATCTTATGTTGTTGGCTGTCAGACTGCAATGGAATAATAAGATTCACAATTCTGTAATTAACTTCAGAACGTGAGGAGCAACACACGTGATACACTAGGGATTTTCATTTCCTGAGTAGGCAACTCTAGCTACGCTTCATCATCCGTCATGTTTACTAATCTTAGTCTGACCCCTAGTGAGCTGTCACAGAATAATCAGATTTGTTTAACAGATGCTGCACCTTCCTGACAGGCAACTACCACAAAAAGAAGTAATTTATCCACTTTTTTTTTTTTTTTCTTAAAAAACCTTAGTTACCTTTATCAGTAGCATAACATAAGAAAAAGAAGGGAAGAGTCAGCTCAGAAGTCATAAGGCTTTCTTCTCAAGGTGGGGGTGTGGAAGAGAACACATGATCCGGTATCAAATTTGCTTAATTTACCTCTGCATATAAGGTATTTTTTGCCTCCTTCCCCTCCTCCTTTTTTTGTGCAATCAGGAACTGCTGCTTCAGACTTATGAAGAGATTTTTATCTCTGAAGGAGATGAAGTGGAAGTTGCATCTGGTTAGATAATAAATTTAAATTAACAGACACTTAGACAAAAGAAAAGGTGTAAGTTAAAGCAGTAAACACATTTTTAAGGACCTAAATAACTCGCAAAATATTTTAAGCTATTAGAAGCTTCTAGGTTTTTGTCAGCTTTAACCTCAGCATTTTGTTCATACTGGATATTTCTTGCTTGGTGTGTTTATGCCAAGTAGTTACAGGCCAAAATACAATCACTGTGTGCTTGCCTTGGCAATAACACACGCACAGTAAAATTTTTATGGATTTCTTTCCCTGCATGAAGATCCATTTATCAAGCATACTGACAAATTAAAAAAAGTAATTTGTCCAACCTCTGAAATGTACCCAGAAGAGCTCGTGCTGCTTTTTTTTTTTTTTTTTAAAGCAATAGTCTTCTGTAGCTGTAGCCAAAAGGACTATCTCAGTGATAGTGCTCTCTGTCTATGGTTTTGGTGTGCTTCTGTCACCCCCGGTTTGCCCAAGATGCGATTTTGACAGCTGTTCCCATCTTTCTGCTCCTTACAGGCATCTTGAAGTTCGTGGAAATCACAGTTAACCTGCTGGTGCTGATCTGCGTGGGCGCTGCCCAAGCCTCTGTTGCAGGCTTCACCTCCCTTGGTGGCTTCGGATCCTTTAACCTGAATTCGGCGTATAGCCCCTTCGAGGGCACGGAGCTCCGGGAGGTGAGGGAGCTAGACATGCAGTTCACCCAGATGAGAGCCCCTTGCGTGTATGGCGGAGTAGCCTTCAGCCTAACAGCAGCAGTACTTACCCTTGTCTTCCTTGTTGTGGGGGCAAAACCCATCCAGCAGCTCAGGGTAGGGCTGCTGGCCGGCGAATGTGCCTTCAACCTGCTGGCCGGCATGGCGTACATCGCAGCGGTCGGCCTCTACCTGCATTTTGTCAGCCAGGTGAACTCGACGGACGTTTGCAAGAGGCGCGAGAGGCTGTATGCACGCCGTGGTTATACCTCCATGAACTGTGTGGTCCAGGGTGGCGACGCGGCCGTCGGCCTTTTTGGTGTCGCTGCTGCTTGTTTGTACTTTGCCAGCTTTGTGGTCTGCATCCGTGCTATCCGAACTGTCCGGGCCTTCCAGAGCCACATGGCCAAGGCTCAGCACAGCCCAAAAAGCAGCATTAGGGACAGAAGTGTCAGAAACCACTACACCACACACAGAACCTCTGAAAGCTCCCACAACGTCCAGGCTCTTGCCACGTTAGTATGAAGCCAGCTCTGGGACTGCACCAGAGAGCAGGAGCCTCAGCAAGGGATGGACACTGGGTTTCGCATGCTGAAGAGGCGACAGGTCCACAATATATTGTCCCACAAGGTGCTGAAGTGAATCAACGAATGTAACAATACCTCTATAACAGGGTAATAAAATTGTCATTGAGTGGATGTTTTAACGAGGTTTTTTGCATCAGTCTTTCAAGCTGGACTCCTGCATTTAAAAGGTGTTTGGTTGTCATGTTTTCATCCCGCACAGAGCAAATCCAAGCAGCAGTGGGCTGTCAGCAGGTTGCAGCTGCAGTGCTGCCAAACTCGTGCTAACAACCACTTCCGTCCCTCTCCCACGTCACAAGGAATTGAATCCAAAGCTAGGATGGGCGGCCTTCAACAGATCCTGTGCCCGGCGATGCATCCTGTTGCCTTACGCCACACTGCTCACAAAGCAAAGGACACTCCAGTGCTTTTCTGAATCACAACCAAAGCTACATTTGGACCTGTCTTGCTTGGGCTAGTGAAGCGTTTTATCTTTTGAGTCACGGGGGTTGACACATGCCGATCATGTGCTCCCTGAGGGATGCTGCTGGGAGGAACTAGCTGCAATTTCAAAGGCAGCATCTGGGTCCTTCTCCAGTTCCCTGCTGCATTTTCCTCATCTCACTGGGCACAGATCAGAACCTGAGAGGCAGGACATTGGTCAGCTGTCAGCTTAGTAAAGATACCACTTGCTTCTGTAACCACCTAAACAAGGTTTGGCTTGCTGACTCCACAGCCGGTGGTGGGCAGAGCCCAGGTCGGGAACACGCTGGCTGCCCTGGAGCTTTCTATGGGAACGCTGTAACAATGACAGAAAGTACATGCGTCCTTCCAATATCTGAACACACAAAGCGTGAGTGAACAGCAGTAATTGTATGCCCCCAGGGTTGAGAAAATAAATTTAAGACAACATCTTTCGAGAGTCCTTTGTTTGAGACAGATGAAATAGATCACTGGTCTTCATAGATGAGGGAGTGAGAAAAAAAGGCTGCTCTTGAAGTGCATAAGATTTGTCAGCTTGAGAGGAGGGAAAAGGCAATTTTGATTCTGGCTATGCTCACTCTTTTCAATTTTGTCTGCCTCAGAGTCAGAGCCCAGATGAGGCTCTTTTGAACCATAGTACAGCTTATGTGTATACATATGAAGTATACAATAAATAGATCTCAAAGGATTATGTGTGAGATAAGGTAAGCCAAACAACAAAATGTTATGGTTCTGATTAGAAGCGATTACATGGGCCTTTATAATAAGTATTTATTGTTTATATAATACCTTAACCATCTCTTTAACACTTTGAGCATCAACAATCTTCATAGTGTTATTATGCTTATGTGGAGGCATGACTGAAGAGTCTTTCCAAACTTGCCATGACTCAGTAGTGAGAGTCATGATTTCAGTTTCTAGCTCTTTGCCCAAACCCAGACCTTCACTGGTATGCTGGAACTGGCTGGAAGGTCTGTTACGGGGATATCTGGCATGCAGCTAAAGCCACAGCTAACCACTTCTTAGGCATTTCTGCCTGCACGTTTGTTCCTGCACTGCCTCTACACCTTGTGCATTTTGAATGCAGGCTTAGTTACATGATGACACACTGTTATTAACTTATACAAACAACAAAAAGCAGCACCTTGAAGTGACACATTTGAAAAGGCTGCAGATAAGAATGCATAAATCTAAATTCAGTCCTTAAATACATGTGGAACAGGAATTTTCATCTCAGGGCTTCTTACTCTGCCCCATTCATTTTTGAATGCTTGCCTGCCATCACTGCGCGATAGCAACAGTCCTCTGCGAGCATCGATTCTCTCTTTTTTCCTTCTGTGTGTGGTAAAGGCCTCATTTCTTGCAAGGTAATTCAGTTTTTAGAAAAAGGTGTGCGGCATTTTCCCGTGGACTATTTCTGTAGTGTTCCTCTCTTGGACACTTGGGTCTCAGTCCATTTTGGGTCCCTTTCCTGCTAACAGGAGCAGTGTTATGCATTTTATGGGGAGAGTCAAAAAGCGGCTGCTAGTTACAGGTGCTCAGCTGGGGACTCCTGGGACCTGCTCGCTGCCCCGAGCATCCAGTTGGTCCCAGTCACGTTGTCTCCGCTCCTCATCCAGCTGCCCCGCTGTACTCACCATCCCCTCCTGTTTCTAACCTCCTCAGACTCACATTTATTCCTTATATCTAATCTAAATCTACCCTCTTTTAGTTTAAAACCATTACCCCTTGTCCTGTCACTACAAGCTCTGGTAAAAAGTCTCTCTCCATATTTCTTATCAGCCCTCTTTATATACTGAAAGGCCGCTATAAGGTCTGCCTGGAGCCTTCTCTTCTCCAGGCTGAACAACCCCAACTCTCTCAGCCGGTCCTCATAGGAGGCGTGCTGCAGCCCTCAGATCATCTTTGCGGCCCTCCTCTGGACCCACTCCAACAGGTCCATGTCTGCCTTTTACTGGGGTCCCCAAAGCTGGATGCAGTACTCCAGGTGGGGTCTCACCAGAGTGGAGTAAAGGGGCAGAATCACCTCCCTCAACCTGCTGACCATGCTTCTTTTGATGCAGCCCAGGGTACCATTGACTTTCTGGGCTGCAAGTGCACATTGTCAGCTCATGTCCAGCTTTTCATCCACCAGTACCTCCAAGTCCTTCTCTGCATGGCTGCTCTCAACCCCTTCATCCCCAAGCCTGTATTGACCCCAGGGATTCCCCCAACCCAGCTGCAGGACCCTGCATTTGGCCTTGTTGGAACTTCGTGAGGTTCGCACTGGCCCACTCCTCAAGCCTTGGGATCCAGACAGGTCCCTCTGGATGGCGTCCCTTCCCTGAAACATACCAACTGGCCCACTCAGCTTGGTGTCATCCACAAACTCGCTGAGGTCCTGAAGCACTGCCAGAAGAGGGACCACAAAGAAAGCCAAAACCCGGTGATTGCCAGCTTCCTGAAAGCTTTGTGCTTCTAATTTGTTTTCTTCCCTGCCACAACGAAGAAAGATCATTAGGAAATAATTGCTCAGAGGAAATAAACAGTGCTGTTTCCTCCACTCACCTTCATGGAGGGAAGTGTAGGAGAGGAGAGGGGAAAATCCCAGAAATGCTCCTCAGAGGACTAGGGCAGGGAAGAAGCAGCTTTCCTTCTCCTGGAGGCGAAGGGTGAGCCATGTACCATCAGAGCAATCCAAACAACTCTCCTCCCTGTCTGTAATGAGACCATGCCTGGTAGCCTGTAGCTGGCTTGAAAATTCTTTACTGCGCAAGCTGTGAAGATGCAATACAAGAGGAGAGATTTTCTGGCGCACACAGATGACTAAGGCTGCAACAGGCTGTCATCCCCAGCTGCCACTGCAGGTGGTCCTACCCTCCAGGGCAGATTAGCCTTCCCACCTTCTGCTGCAGATGGCTGTGCCCCATCGTTACCCCTGTGTGGGGACCGCCCGTTAGTACGGGACAATAATCTGCATTTGGAGCAGTAAACAAAGGCAGAGCGAATGGCTTCTGTCAGCCCTATCATTTCGTGTAGCCTTTTGCTGCTGCCTGCCCCGTGCACGCACGTGTGCACGTCCGGTGTGCAACCCTCAGGGGCAGCACTGGAGATAAAACTCACTTGTCCCTCCTTGCTGCTTCGAAGCAGCCCCTCACAGCCCAGTTTCACCTGCAACCAAAGGACCGCACACAGTCACCACCCTCAGTCCCTCCTTGGCCAGAGGGAGCCTCAGGGTGTATGCAGCTTGCCGGCTGTCACCACCATAAGCTTATCAATCACCTGGTGCCAGGGAAGCAGTGACAGCAAAGGTCAAATCTGCACTTCCCGGCGTGGTTGTCTTGTGGGTAGACAGTATGGCCCCTCTCAACCTAAAAGCCATGGGGTCCCCACCACTGGTACAGTAGGAAGCCGCCTGGCATGCCAAGCTTATTCTGAACCTTCAAAAAGAGGAATAAAATGGTCACCCCGCCATTCTCTGGAGATGCGAAGGAATGGATGCAGGTTGCAGGGTGAACTGGAGCTGCCCCACAGGAGAAAAGCCCCACCGCAGATGATGAGTGACCAGTGCAAGGTCCTGGGATGAGTTAAGTAACTCATTTATCTCAGTTACCTGTGAGACTGTCAGGCAGCCCCTTTGGATCTGAACCATCAAATTGCACCTGTCTCCTTCAACACAGGAGCAAACAGCTTTACGCAGTCAGAGAGCAAAACCTCCAGCTGAGCTCACCAGCCATTAGCTATCCACAAAGGGACTCCCTCCGCACAGAAATCTTGGAGAAAAACAATCTCTCTTTGACAAAATGTCTCTCTGTGCCCTAATTCTGAGGGCAAAACAAAGGGCAGAAGATATTTAGGATTACTATATTATTTAAAAGAAAAAAAAAAAAAAGAAAGAAGAGAAAAAAGAAAAAAAGAAGGAAAAAACAGCAGGAGAGGGGCGAGAGGGGTGAGAGGGGGGAGCGGGGGGAGAAAAAGAAAAGGGAGAGAGGAGAGAGAGAGAGGAGAGAGAGAGAGGAGAGAGAGAGGAGAGAGAGAGAAAAGAGAGAGAAAAGAGAGAGAAAGAGAAAAAAAAAAGAGAATCCCCCCTCCCCCCGCTACATCCCACCACTGAGTAAACTGCCGAGAAATTTTCATCATGGTGGACTGTGTACATTTGAACACCCATTATCCTAAACATCTCCTTTATTCAAACAATAGTTCATAACAGTAGTTTAGTCTGGGGGAAATCTTGTCCAGAACGGAGCAAACCAGGATCCAAAGACCCAGGCATCTTGTTTCAACATAAAAAGCAAAATTGTAAGGGGTGAGGCTGTTGAGGAGAGGGAATATTTACTCCTCCAAATAGGCTTAACTGAATTATTTGGTAAATGTGAAGGTTATGCCATCTGGAACTGCAAATCCAGCACTGCTGGAAGATCTGCAGGTGTTGGGGCACTGCCCTCCTGCTGCTGACCAGCTGCAAAGAGGAGGGACCTTTCTATCCATCCGCAGAAAGGAAATTTTCAAGTAAGCATAAACAGCAAGAGTTCTCATTTTCTTCACGTGTTTAAGACAACATTCCCAGAATATATTAAATTTTGTCATGATTTGAGCTTTTTCCATTAGTTCTTCAGAGCAGTTTGCATGTATCTGATGTGGAGAAACGATGAGGGATACAAACCGGTTGTGCAACAGCAGAACCTGAATTCAAGGCTTAGCGTTCAGAAAAGCCGGGATCTCAGTTTACGTGAGAAACCACTTTAAAGTGATGAGAATACATACAGGGATTTGAGTGCCAAAGAACAGCCTGAATGGAAATTGGTCTTTCGTAATCCATCTATTTTACTCCCAATGCAGATTTATCTTCATTAAAGTTACTCTTCTGGTAATTTTCCACTACAACGTACATTCACCGTAAGTTAAGTAAAGCTGTAGATACACAACGGACCTTTGATCTCTCAATTACATTTGCAGAACTTGCGCGTCTCCTTTTCTTTTTCAAGGCTCAGGCAAGTTACTGAAGGGGACTATGACCGCGTTGTTTATGACGGCTGTGACGTTCGTCATCACTCATCTCTTTCACAACACCCATCTCCAAGAAAAGGTGGTGCTCGGTGTATTGCAGCAACTTAACGCCAGCACAGCATAGAAAGTGTCACAGATGCTCACCATCACCCATCGTAAATAAAACATGAGAGACTCCTTGCAAGGTCCGCGGGTTGTCAGGGCGTTTGATGTAATTGGTTTTGGCGTGTGACAGTGCAAAACGGGAGAGTCAGAGGATGCCCTTCATTACGACAAATGGTCTATTGATTTCCAGCGATGCCCTTCGCACACAGACCTGCACCTGCTACGGGACTTCTCGAAGCTCTCAGGCCGTGTTGAAGAGCTCAAGCGAGGGAAATGCATGCATGTGCTTTACAGGTAATTAGTTTTTCAGAAGGATGTAGAAAAGCTTGCGAGACAGACAAGGTAAGGACCATATGTTTTAAGCTGGCTTTAGAAAACCCAGTTACGGTTTGGATATACTACTTTCAATACTGCAAGAGAAAGTGTATAAAGGAGGTGTTTAGGCATTTATAGGTATATGAAAACCTTGAATTTTTGCTATCCTGTACTGACTTCCAAGATAAATATGCATAATGGAAGTGCAGGAGGAAAAAAGGAGCCTTGAATTTACCCAGCTGTTTCGTGAAAATTGGAAATTTCATCAGCTGTGAAGATATGATGTGCATTGCATATACATTACTCATAGGCTTCCCACCATACCCAAATTTATACACAGCTTTGCACTATCATCTGCACACCCACACCACTTCTCGCCCCCACCGCAGCAGCCTGTATCTGCAAGTGTGAAGGAGCCACCACAGTGACTTCCAAATACTCAGTATTTTAGGGCCGGATTCTCAGCACAGAACAATGGAAGCCATGGGACACTGAAAGAGCTCGTGACAGAAAATTAATGAGTTTAAGACTTTCTAAGTGGAGGTTAGCTACCATTCATAGACACCGGGGCAGGGGTGCAAAAACAGCAGGAAGGGTTCAAGAAGGACAGGGAACTGCTGGAAAGGGTTCAGCAAAGGGCTACAAAGATGATTAGCGGACTGGAGCATCTCTCTTATGAGGAAGGTTGAGGGACTTGGGTCTTTTTAGTCTAGAGAAAAGGAGGGGGGATCTTACCGATGCTTATAAATACTTAAAGGGAGGGTGCCAGGGGGATGAGAACAGTCTTTTTTCAGCGGTGCCCAGTGATAGGACAAGAGGTAATGGGCACAAACCTGAACATAGGAAGTTCCATCTAAACATGAGGAGGAACTTTACTTTGAGGGTGGCAGAGCACTGGCACAGGCTGCCCAGAGAGGCGGTAGAGTCTCCCACTCTGGAGACGTTCAAAACCCGCCTGGACACCATCCTGTGCAACCTGCTGTAGGTGATCCTGCTCTGTCAGGAGGGTTGGACTAGATGATCTCCAGAGGTCCCTTCTAACCCTGACCATTCTGATTCCGTCCTTCAGATTGCAAAAATAACTCCCCAACAAGATGGCTCTATGTCCCCGAGCAACTTAAAGGAGATTCAGATTTTTACGCTGTTGTGGATCAGCTCTGATGGTGAAGATTAGGCTATTTATTGGGCCAAATAAATAAAGCACACTCTGATCAAGATCTCATCGCCTGTTCGCTAAGACCAAGAGCTCACTGAGGCCGTCTTACCTGGCAGCATGGCAGATGCTCTACCA
Organism: Charadrius vociferus; assembly: GCF_000708025.1. NCBI lineage: Eukaryota > Metazoa > Chordata > Aves > Charadriiformes > Charadriidae > Charadrius > Charadrius vociferus. The sequence continues at coordinate 2,345,287 of NW_009648358.1, forward strand.
AGCAGGAGCAAGTCTGGCTTCCCCGGCTCCCTCAGCCCTCCCCGTCCTTGTTTGGACTTGCAGCGATGGCTTCTATGACTTGGGAGGCTTCGGTATGTACGACGGTCCTCAGGCTGTATGAAGCAGCTGCCTGCTGAGTCGGTGTTGCTGCTTTGCTGCTGCTCATGCAGCCAAAGGAAGGCTTCTCCCGACCACCGGTGCTCCTGCGTGATTTCACACGACGGTGTGGCCAAGGGCGAGGGTTGTACCCCTTTCACGGCACCATCCAGGGATGAAGATGCAGCAATTCTGGTCCTGTCCTGCGGTAACACGAGGGGGAGCCCTTGCAGTTTTCAATTGACAGAGACGGCGGCTATACGCCACCTTCTACCCCAAATCCAAAGGCTCAGCTCCTAATCAGAAAAATAAAAAACCAGGAAGCCTGAAAAACGTTTCTTATCTTCTTCACAAGGAGACCGCTTCTGGTTCAAACAAGCGCAAGGCACAGATCACTAGGAGAGGGGAAGGTCACTTGGTACGGATCCCCTCCTCACACATCCCCATTTCTGAAGAGGGGCCAGGGTGGACCTCAGACACATTTTTCCGTGTTTATCCTTTCAGCGCACTTCAAGAATGCCAGGGAAAGACTTTTCTGGTACCTGAGTTGACTCTGAATAGCCCTGTGGTCAAATTTTGCCCAACAGAAATGACAGAACGGAATAATCACTTTAACCCTCGCTAAATGGCCCTACCACAGGTGACATGTCAATAGGGCTCACAAGACCTGCCTTTGGGGAGCTTTGCTGCTTTCAGGAGGACAGCTTTGGCCACTGGGGCACACGCATCAATTAGTATTCATCTTTCAAAGGACACAGCAGTTTTGGTCTCCCTTGCCACCCAGTTTTAAATACATTGGAGCAGAGTACTTTGCTATTCCATGCACAGTACCTCACTATATATTCTATAATTGTACTTATATATTCTGTTTTTCAGGACCAAGATAAGTACAAACTGCAAGTGTGCCTACTGCAATATTTTAAAAAAAATTTTATATTTTTACAAAATGCTGGTCTCTCGCTCCTCAGAAGGGATTACAATGAAAAAGCATCTTATTCACAAGTCACCAACTCACATACTCCTGCTACACCAGCCTTCCTTCATATTTCTGCATCCCAATTTTCTTTAAAGCATTCAACAGCATACATTTAATTAGCAAAACAATTCCATCTGTTCTGTGAGTCAATACTGACAACTTTACTCTTAAAATACATGTATTTCTCTTGCTGCAGCTGTGCTTAATCTGACAGGGGGAGAAGAACCTGCTGTGCTCAGAGCGTGGTGTCTAGTGCCCAGGCTCCCACCACAGGGCTGCAGCCCAGCTGACACCGGGGACTCCCGAAAGCCTCCTCAGCCCCATCCCTGGCCACTGGGACCCCTAAGGAATTATATGCCCTAAACACAGGCCTCCAAACACACTTCCACAGAACCACTCGTAAAAAAAACCAAAAACCTTTTTGGTTGTTTGCTTAAGTTTTGACATGCGACACAGAAGAGCAAGCTCAGATGAAAACATGAAACGGGCGCCAGGGGCTGTGACAAGCACCAGGACAAGGGAATTGAGACCCTAACGGGGGACAGGGCAGTGAGAGCCAGCTTAAACCTCATCCACCAGCAGGCACTGCCTCCCAACCTTGGTACTGCTGACTTCATCCTCTCCCCCCCAGCCTGAGGTGCAGGAAACCAGGCTCTCTGGTTCTCCTACAGCAGAAAGCCTCAGGGGCTCATCTACTCCTGGGTCTCCCCGCCAGGGAGCAGCCCAGCCAGGCCTGTCCCAGGTCTCCGTCATGTTGCAGTTATATGACAGCTTCCTCACTGCCGCAGTGCTGTCATGCTCCTGATGAGCTCTTGCAGATTAAGCGTCTCCCTTCAGCTTACAATATTAAGAAAATATGGAGAAAGATGAGATAGCGTCTGCTCCGTTCACATCCTGCCTCAATCATAACCCAGAGGGCAAAGCTTAGCTCATCGCAGGAGATAAAAGGTAGGACGAGCCATCCAAGTCAACCACAGGTGAATCCCAACTTGCCAGCCTGAGAAAGGATGATCTAAAGGATGAACTGTTGAACTCAACAGGAGTGGAAATATAAATAAAAAAGTCTGGGGAAGAGTAGGGACCAATCGTTTAAACCAGGGACTTGGAGCAAACAAGCAATTTTTCCCCCCACTGATGTCCTAGATAAATTGTATACAGATTCTGACTGACCTGGGGCTGCTGTAAATCCATGAAATATTTAAGGTTTTTCCACCCTCCCCTTTTGATTGAAATGGCTGCGAAGGGTTTTACTTGTTTCCAAGCAGCAGATGAATTTTAACTTTTATCTTTCTATAGAAGCAGCAGGCTTGTTAGGTTCGGCATTTGAACACTGACAGCATCAGCGCAGGACACAGCGTATCCCTCACCAAAACACAGGCAATCAGGAGGAACATGTCGGTTCATGCAGCATTCCATGAAATCTTCACTGCAAGCACTGCAAACATGTAGGTAACAATTAAATCAGTAAGAAACAAATCAATTAATCTAACAATAGTGCAATAACTTGGCCCTGAAGCAAGTCAATTGAATTAAAGCAGGACAGCAAAGCAGGTTAACAGAAAAAAAGTAAACGGAGAGTCATTTAGCAGACAGCAAGATGTCCTGGTTCCAGCTGAGCCTGAAATATGTTTTTTGGTTGTTTTTTTTTTTTTAAACCAATTTCTGGCCAGGCAGCTCTCCCTGCAGCCAAAGCTCTGAGGGACCTGACCTTAAAGGACTGCTGAGAACTGCTCGGTTTATGACTTGAGGGCCCTCTTCTCTTAGAAAAGCTCATCTCTTCATGGACGGTGGGCAGTGTCCAGGGAAATCAGGCTGACTGGCTAAAGATACTGTTCTCTTTGCTCCTTGGAATCCTACTGCTATGCCTGAATCAACTCAAGCCCTTCTGCACCCCAGATCTGTAAGCTGTTCTCTAGGTTATCCCAACCAACCCACTCAAGTGACCGCTTGCAAGCCTCGAGCTGCAAGACTGAACCCAAAAGATGTCATCTACGACTAGGGCAGAGATGCAGAAATTACCTCCAAAGGTGTGTGTGACACTTCATTAACACCCACCCCCACCTGAATGAGCTTCCCAAGTGGCAAAGGTATACTTCAAAAAATAAAGACATACAATTTGCTAGAAAATTACATGTAGGAGTTGTAAGCACGATGGCTAGTGATCAGGCTGAGATCACCACAAAGACTACGTAAAGGGTAACACACGGGGTGCTGCAGTCGCAGCACAACATTCTCCTAGTCGTGAGGGAGTCAACCTACATGGACGTAGTCGGCTCACTCTAAGAGCAGTGAGCCAGAGGAAGGCAATGCCACCATGGCACTGGTTACCAACAAGAAGATGGTGCCGCATACTGAATGCATAAGCAGAACACCAACAGGCTGTTCATGCACAACAAAATACATTATGGTTAGAGCACTATGGCAGACAGCAAGAAAAAAGCTTTTATGCCACAAAAAAAGGCTCATATATACAAGCACGTAAGCAATGGAGTTACTGCCCAATGCCATCGTAGCTTCCTATTTAAAGTTATCTTCCAGGACATAACGTAAATACATTTATTGTTCTACCACAGCCATCCACCTCCTCCTGTTTGTGCATTTCCGCTTGTCTCAGATATGGCTATCGGCAAGTTTCAACGGACATGAAAGGTTTGATTATAGAGGTAATACAACCCTACATTTTCCTCAATTTAAAGCCTTCCTTTCTTTTTAGCCCCCAACCTTTGCCCCTGCTACAGCTGCCAAGTTCGGCAAACAAGTCCACTTCTCTGTTCACGTCAGACAGTTCCTGGTAGGTCAAAATTGTGTGAAATATACCGTGCACTTAATCACTAAATCACATATTGTAGTCATGCACCTAGATGACATCAATGACTGCAGTTTCAGTCCTCATGAAGTAAGAACATACTAACTCCCTTTTATGAAAGAGAACAATAATGTCCAGAAAAGTCATGAGTTGCAAAAAACTGTACCTTGTTTTCCAAATCCCAGTTTAAAGCCAGAACAAAATACCCTTTGCCCTTGTTTACAAATAAATGCTAAACTTTCCAAAGATGCTTCCAGCCATCCAACCTACCGATCTAGTTCAGCACGTTTTGGAAAGCCCAGTAGAGGGATAAAAAAGTCCCTATGAATGCTTCAATCCTTCGCATTTTGACTTGTTAAGACAGGCTATGAACGCAAATGCCTTCTTCAGGCAGACCAGAAACAGGTACAGCTGTACCAAAGGTGCAGCTTCTCAGCCAAAATCCCCTCACTTTGATGCTCCAGAAGTCCTGACTCCACAATGCCATCGCTAACTTTACAGAAGGTACCGTGCTGAAAGCGGCAGGCTTTGGTGGGCTGTCAGTTTTGACCATCTACGCTTCAAGGTAAGGATGTAAGGTAAGGACGTAAGGAGAGAAACTGCATCGTTGCCTGTAAGCTGCTCATGCCACTGGAGTTGGCAACTTGTGGAAGTTTGTCCTTCAAATGAAGGGAAGGGAAAGTCTTTATGAAGCTCACAGGTATATACTCTTGCTCACATGAGAAAGAGGGACAGCAGGGAGGGTCAATTCTCAGTGCTGGGCCAAAGTTTAAACTCACGTGAAATGGTGGCCCTTCCACCCCTACTCCGACCTCTGCTCCTCTCTCCGGGGTACCACATGTACAGCACACCACAGGCACCTTATCATGAACAGACACCACAGACGGCAGCAGCAAGATTACTCCTCTGCTAGCAGTGGGTGTTACGCAGAAGAGAATTGACCTCCCACCCCCAAGGTACAGAGAATTTTCCAGCTTGCTCAGTAAACCCTAAACTTGTAATCACTTGCCCAGGCCACGGTACTGTCCTGGCTGGTTATCATCTTCAGCCTCACACAACTTCTGAACAGAAAGGAAAAAAAAAAGAAAAAAAAAAAAGATAACACTTTCCAAGGACACCAAGAAAAATGAATCATTCAACAAAATTTGAAATAAACTGCTTACCAAAAAACATCTGTTACTAGCCAATAAACCATAAACTTTTTTTTTGTTTAAATACATTATTTAATGAGTTTTCTTTAAGAAAGAGATATTTTGAAGCTCAAATTACAATAAAGTACAATCTTCTAGATCTACAGTAGACAGTGCTATAAACATTTACCAAACCAGGTATTTTCATGTTTGCTCCTCTGCCATTATTGTTATTTTTTAAGGAAAAGAAACTCAAAATCTCTTGTGAACAGCAATCCTGTTCTACCTTGGCTATTACACCATAGAACAGAATAAGGAGAACAGCCTGTTATTACAGTCCTCTCCCAAAATACAGACCAAATGTCAAGCAGGAGCAAGACAGCGTCATGATCACACACTAATTCAGCTTCTTAAAGAGTGACAAGTAAAATGGAGCAGTTGGTTGGAGGCAATACTGAAAAAGGGTGTTGCTCCTTTCCCACAGGAATCACAAAAAATGCCATATTCAAACTGCCATTGAACTCATGTTCATTCCACACATTCGAGCAAATCTGAGTTTACACAGGTAGCTCTGAGTTCACTTTTCCACCTTCTCCTTGCATTTTCCCTCTTCTCTCCATATCAAATGTTTTCTTTCTCCCTTTTCTTAGCTCGCATTATCCCTTCATCATTTCTGTTGTCAGTTACTCGGGCCCAGTGGGAGAGCGCCAGAGCACCGCTCTCCTTCAGTCTTCTGGCATTGTCAATACTGTGGCAAAGGGCAAATCAATATAGTGCTGAATTAGTACCGAGAAAGAAAAAAAGAAACAGGTCAATTCCTCAGAAAGCTGTTTCGTATCTTTTAAAGGCCATTTTGCATAGCCTTTAAATTCTAGAAGTACACGTGAGCTTCTGCAGTTAGCGTAAAAATGCGATCGAGCCGAAAACGTTTCAACACTTCTTGGTTTAGACTGAGCAGCAGGTTGACGAACCACAGCAAGCTACTGTTTGAAAGCTGCTGCTCAGCTCCTCAGACATAAAAGCAGACATCAGGTGTAAATTTCATATTTATTATAACAAAAATTATGACATGTTCATTTGTGCATTCGGCTTTAATATAACTCTTGGTATGTAAATGTTCTACAGCAAATGAGCTCTATACAATCATGCTGGTTGTGGCAGCAGTAAGGAACACAAAGAAAACGTGTCTGTAAAAGTAAGGAAAGAAAGAGAGCAGAAGAAAAAGTGGGTTTCTTTAAATGGTCTACACCATCTCGGCTCTAGCTAACTTGTACACAGCCACTCTTCGTTACGCTCAGTGACCATGGCCCAAAGAGTCACTTAAGAAAAAAGATCAATTTTTAAGGTTGTGTCCTTAATGCCAAGGCTACAAAACATGTAAGCATCACTATACAACACTGAGCTATTTACAGGAATTTCCCAATCAGCTGTTCTCTCAGAGAAAATTAGTGAATCTCAGTGACTTAAGTCACCTGAAAGAGTAAAGCAACTCCTAGGAGTTAGTCTCCATATTCTACAAATGTCTATCATTTTCAAGACCAAAAAAAGCCTTTTCTCTCAAAGAAATACAGTATTACAATATTACTTAAATCATTTAGCACTGGCTACTGCCCTGCTTTTCAAACGAAACAAACAAGCCATTTTAAAAAATATTACATCATCATCTGTTTCTCAGCAATATATTAAACCTTTTTATTATTTTTTATTATTTTTTGTTTTTGTTTTTACACTTGATATGTTAAGGGAAGGTTAACTATTTTACCGGTCAAGCGTCTCTAGAAGAAAGTCAATGAATATTAAACCTAACAAACTGAAAAGCTGCAGTTATCTGTAGTGGCAGGATAAGGAAAAGGAAGTATATAAAGGAAAAGGATAAGGAAAACCCCTGCTGCAATGCGAGCCCACTGGGTCCCACACTCAAGTCTCCTTGTGTGTTAGTTTATTTCTGGGCAGTATATAGAGTGGGTCATAGTGGTGTATCATAATAGTCTGCCAGGTGATCCGTCGGGTACTGCCGCTGCTGCTGTTGCTGCTGCTGCTGTTGTTGCTCCTGGTGCTGCTTCATAATCTCCTTGACTTCTTCTTCAAGCTCTGGCGGGATGATGAACTGGTCGTCGGGATCGGGCTGTGCTGGTGCAGCAAAGTAGCCCCCTGTTTTTCTGAGCGGCGCATCCGTTGCAACTTCAATTAAGTTATGGCTCCTCTCTTGTGGTGCCACAGAACCGTTGCCTCGCCGGCGCCCTATTGTGCCCGTGGCAGAATATTCAGCTTTCCTGGGAAGGCCGGGCTCATCTTCATTGGCACTGATGACAATACCTTCATCGCTGGCTTCCACTGGCACTTGGAGAAGCTGCTTCTCCTTCGCTCGGCTGCAGTGGATGTCCACCTCCACTTCCACACGGCTGCCATTGGTGAATACC
>NW_009648358.1:2352913-2378891 GCF_000708025.1 Charadrius vociferus
CCCTTTGGCAAGGAAGGCGCGAGAAAGCGTGGCGCGGGAACGCTGCCGCTGGAAAGAATTGGACAGGCAGACGGGATGCAGCATGCAGCGCTGCTCCCCCGGGTAGGCCGGGCTGTTCTCGTTCATGGCTACCTGGGGAGGCTCGTCGGAGGCCGTGGACCCTACCTCGCTGCTCATTTCGGAGGTGGAGATCTCGCTGCTGATCTCCGAAGCCATGCCGCTGCTCGAAGATGGCATCCCAAGCGCATCTGTTGGCCTGTCCTTGATGACCACATTGACAGACTGGGGGAAAATGCCTGGGCTGGGGGGTGGGACCCCATTAAGTTCACAGCAGCAGAAGCTGTCCTCTGTCACGTTGAGCTGAACCACGACAGCGCTGATACTGTCGTTGCAGCCATAACTCTGGGCCAAAGTGCAAAGCTTCTTTGCGGCTGCCAGCGCATCAGGCACATTTCTGACTGCCTCCACTGCTTCATCCATCGAGAGGCTGTCCCACAGCCCCTTGCTCCCCAGAATGAAGAACTCATCTTGCGGAGTTAGGGTGATGGACTGGACGTGAGGACGCGGCACAACACTCGGGTGAAGGAAGGTGTACCCCAAGATTCTTGTTGAATCCGTCACACCGTTCACTTTGCCATCCTGAAAATAGAAAGGACAGGAAATTGGAAACAAAGCAGATAAGGATACACAGCACCTGCATCTCCTTGCATTTTACCAATGGCTGCTTTTGCAGTACCCCCAACACTGCTATTTGCTTTTCTGTCCTCTCGTCTGTAAAGTGACTTGCAAGGAGGTGACAGAGCTAGGATCAGAGCACAGCAATGGCTTGCAATCCTGCGCTATGCCTCCTACACCCTACTGATTTGTCATCAGCATCACCTATGCACAGACCAGCAAAGCAGAAGTCTGCAACAAAGAGCCATCTATTCTGCTCCTGCAGCTGTGAGAGCCAACTGGACTAATGTTTTACCAGTGAGTCAGACTTATCCCTCCTCCACCCACGATATCTGGCTTTATACAGGGCAAAGCCACACACAGCTCCATTTGATATAGGGGTAGGTCATTCAGTTATGACTCTTCTCTTGCAGCTGTAACAATCGTAGGTTTCATCTTGGCTCATCACTTTGGAAACAAAAGTTCATTTAAAAAAAAAAGACTTTAAATGAAGCATGCAAGTCAAATGCAGCAGAGAGCAAGTCTGCATTTCTCAGTCAGCTGAGTTGTAGTGAAATGTTTTACATGCCCCAATTACTACGTTTCCACTTAGATACAGCATCTCCAAGGGGAGGAAGAGCAATATACGAAGGGAAAAAATTCAGTAAAAATGGACATATTTGAGAAGTAAATCCCATGCACGTCCAAATCCCAGGATCCTGTCCTGGTTAGAATCCAAGCTGCCAGAATAAACAGAGCAAGTGTCTGAAACAGCAAGCCTGGCTAGCTGTCATCCTGCCGGGGATAGCTGCACCCTGCTAATTGTGTGTTTGAGAATAATAACAAAGGTGAGGATTTACACTCATTTGGTCTAGCTGAGGACTGCAGCGGTTATTATAAAGCAGATAACCACAGAAAAGTGAACCACGACTAAAAAAAGCTTCCACTTTAAAACCACTCAGAAGAAAAAAAAAAACTTGTCAGCTTGTTAACTTCCCCATTAGAAGGCTGACAGCAGTGATAAGCCATCAGTGTGCATGAAATCAGTGAGTCATCTTAAGATTCAGTGCAGAAATTTCCCTTTTCCTCTAAGAAACAACACAATGAGTGTGCCTCACTATGTTGGAGTGACTCCCTTCCAACTTGTCACGTTTCAGATCCCAGCCGTCACCTTTCCCTGGCAAGATCAATAGGCACACGACTTACTCCACACATACCAACCTGACAGACACCCCCCCCCCCCCCTGCTCACGTGGATACAACAGCGAGTTTTCTGCCCCTTCCTCCACCATTAGGAGGATTCAGTATTTATCTATTCCTATGCATGCGTCATACAAGGCAAACCAAAACTGACAGTGGTGGCTTCAAGCTCGTTCTTACAAGGGAACAAATAGTCTTCTCCCCTCTCATGGTTCAGCTGACCACAGGATGGGTTTTCCTTTTGGGCAAGTGCTCTCTTCAAGAGCTGCCTGTCAAAGGGCAACTCTGGGAACACAGGAGGCTCAGACAGCAAAGTCAGCCTGCCAGGAGCAAGGAGTCTCCGAAGGGAAGGACAGCATTGCTTCGAGTGCTCTGCCCTCTCATCGTTTTCGATTGGAGAGGCTCTTCATGACAGCTCCAACACAGCAATTCCTCTCCCCACTAGGAGTAAGGTGTCTGCTTTCCTGTTTCAACGCAACGTGCTCACAGTTGCTCACTCCCTGAAGCTAGCTAAAATCCAGTATGGCAATGGGATGGCAAAGCAACCTGATTGCATGATAACTTAATTGCGTAATATGAATCACCTTGAAAGGAAAAGCGCAATTCTGGAACCCTACCATTAACACTACCTCTTAGTTACTAATATCAACATGTTATTTCATGCATTGCTGTGCAAATACTCTCCAAGGAAGTTGCAAGCTGCAACTTGTTGTTCTCTAACCTCTGTGATAATGGCTTTATGCTGCTTAATCCTCTTCAGCTCTTCTTCACAACTCATCACGTAACACCTAGACAAAGGCAGAGGTTTCCCATTCCGGCAGAGAACGGTTTGGCACTTCCCCACGTTTGCTGAGGTTAGCGTGAAGCATCCACCAGGGTCCATGGAATCATGTTTTATATGGCAAAGGACAGCAGAGCCTCCAAGTTTTTGTCCAGCTGTTCCAAGTTTCCTGGAATTTAAACAAAACAATGATTGTTCTTTAATTGGAAAACAAGTGTTATGGGTACTACGGAGAAACAGCTGCCGTTCTGCAACCACAAGCACTCGGGGCATTGACTCTATTGGATCACTGGGATAGAAACAAAAGTCTCTACTGAAAACTGTGACACTACAGCAGCGCTGCAGAGAAATCACGTGCAACTCTCGGGCAGTGTGTTAGTTACACATATGGAGACACAAATCCGCTCAATTTTAGAACAACAACAACAAAAAAAATCTTTGCACAGTTGTCTCTCTTCCTCTACATCTTCAAGATGTTTATTTTAAAGGTCAGATTGAGGGAAACCGAGAGGGTTAGAAAAGTACTGAGGACTATTAAATGAGTGCAGGTAGAGCATAAAAAGGGGGTTCATATTATCCAGCTGGTTCTTTGGCTTCTGAAGCTACAGATTTGATTATAAACATAATAATCTTAAATGGAAAAACTCCATTTTTGAGCAAAGACAGAAGACAGAAGTTTACTGTTTTGTGATGTCTTCAGAATAATGCTCTTAAAGTATCAAATGACAACCAAAAAAGCACAATGGCTGTTAACTCCATGGTAAGAAGGCACACTTTTCAATTATCCTGTCAGCTACTAACCTGTTAAATAGGTTCTTAGGAATATTTAAGCCTACTGTTTTAGCAGGAGTCATAGTGAGAAAAAGAAAAAATAATAATAATAAAAAATTGATGGATAAAACAGTTTTCAGAAGTAAATCCTTTTAGTAAAAAAGTTTTCAGAATCCTGTCATTAGAATGCAAATTAATTTCAATACTAGATTGTGGAAAACCATCTGTCCTTCCCAGTATTTTGTTTATTAGGGCCTTCTCCTATGGTAATTAGGAACTACAGTAACTAGAAAGCTAATTATAGAGGTTACTAAAATTGATATTAAGGCTAGGTATAGCTGGCAAGAACTTTAGATTCAAAATCCTGGTGAGAGAATACACAACTAAATCTCTAACCAAGCTTCAATCTGTTTTTTTAATTTTACTTTTTAAAAATACACTTCGGGAGTGTTGCATATCATCTGTAATAATCCTCAATGAATGGTTAAATGCAAGTGGAATAAATACTATTTCTGGTTCTCCAAAGAAGTGGTTGGCTTATTTTGACTTAAGACAAAAAAAAAAAAAGCAAAGCAGCTTTCTGTAGGAATGCCACATTCCTGTGAAATTGCATTAGTAGTAAACAAAACCACTTAATAAATACTTTCGATACTCAGATTTGTTATTATTTTTGAATATTTCAAGTATTTGGCAACCACCTTTCTCAGCTGCTGGTCTGAGGCACTGTTATAAGCAATTACGGGAAGGAAGCATTTTCTGTCTTGTGTTTGTGAGGTTCAATACCACCCTACTGCTTCCATATCTTTCCTGGTAACAGAACTTCAGTATTTTTCCTTTCCAAAGGTGCAGCAATCGAGCGATAAGCAACGCTACTTTTAACTTGATCCATTTCTTCAGTCTCTAAGCTGCTTATTTGCTTTCTCCTTTGTTTCCCTGACCTCTTCGCTCTCCTTTGTTCAATTCCCTTCGTACTCCTCCTTTGCTCAGTGTCTCCCCAGGCACAATTTCTTCTTCTGTAAAGAACAGCACGCACACAGGTTTCCAAACCAGTACACAGAGCTACTATTACACTCACAGCTATCGCATCACAATCTCTTTGGATGAGTTCTGCTCAAATAATATTCTAAAGGCCAAAGGAATGACAGGAGATAGACATTTCTACGGAGTCAGACTACATGTTTTAAATATTTGTGTAGCCTTAAATAACCTGAATTGGTACAGAGAAACAGAAAAGATCAGCCCAGGCTCTGCAGCCAATAGTAGTAAGGATGTTTAAAAGATGATAAAGAGATTCATACCACTGACTTGGTTACGGCCAATTGTGAATCATAAGACTTAAAGAAGATACCAGAAAAGAGTAAACCTCCACCACTCAGTCATGAGCATTTAGTAACTTTGCAGGTGGTTTGCTCTTTTTTTGGGGCAGGGAGGTATTGGGGGTTTTTCTCCCCACACCTGAAAGGAACAGAGGGCAATGTTCACAAAGGAAGCAATAAAAGAAAACACTGTAGCCAGATACCAAGGCTTTCTTCCCTCATTGTGTTTTTTTGAAGCAAGAAAAGAGCACGTGTCTGACATGAAAGCAAACAAACTGCCCAGTGAGCATACACGAAGTAAAAAAGGCTTCAGATCCAAGACTCACCTCTGCATGACGATGAAAGTGTTGATCATGTATTCCTCCTCATTTTTTGTTTTCTGCAGCTCTTCTGCTAAGATGTCGCTCATTGTGCACTGCAGCAGATACGGTACTTCCACGTTGCGGTCACCGTCAAAAACACCATAAAGTGCCTCTCGGTTGTCGCAGAAGTTATTGGCTGAAAGTGCTGCCACACACAGTCTAGTGAAAAAACAAAGCAGGAGAACATCAAGGTTGCTACCCACTACTAGTTTCTCATCTTGTCATTCTGACCAGAGAGATGCAGCCTAGTCTGAGAGCTATTTTTAACCACCTCTGTTCACAAGTATTTCAGGGCTGCTTTCTGAGCTGTGGAGAAAAGTCAGGCCCATCAATAGTGCCAAGATGTGGAGAGAACTATTCTGGAAGTTCAAGCCAAGCCCTAAAGATTCTTCCTCCTTTTCAGCATGTGAACAAGTCCCTTATTTGTAGAAACGGGGGAAAAGCATCTCTGAAACAACATCAGTTTAAACTACACTTGCTCCTCCAAAAGCCATCCTTGTGATTTAACATGCTGATGACCAAGTTGTGCGTTAAATCACTTAAGTAAAGGCTTGCTGGCACTTGCTACGGAAACCTAGGTAGCAGAAGATTTCTAAAAAGGTATTTAAGGAACAAAGAAAGATTCATCACATTGCCAGCAACACAGAGACTAGCAGACTCTTGGTACGTTATTTGTCAAGTGCTGCCTTAGTCACAGGAGCTCTGCACACTATGAATATTCAGAGTTTTGGCCATTCTGCCTCTTCCTTTAGTATCTCTGATTTGCTTGGTAAACATCCTTTGGTTGAAGATAAAGAAGCTTTGCAAAGAGGAAAATGCTTTTAAACACTCAGATCTTTTGCAAGTACCAAAGTCTTGCATAGACAAAATGTGTCGGTTACACTTGTATCTTAGCAACTTCCCTAACAAAGACCAAAGTGGAGAGCCAGGCAGGGGCCCGGTATACAAATATAGAGTCATGGCATGGCCTCTGCATTTGTGAGGCCAAAAACGTCCCCAAAACTCTCACTGAAAAAAGGATTTCTTTGTATCGGCGTAGAGGCGCTCTGCTGCTAGGATGCTTGTATAATAAAAACCACGCCAGATCGTACTTGTTCTTAACGCCCGACGCTTCTGTGTAACCGTGACTCCACACCGCCGGCGCTCCTGAGGCATCACCGGCTGAGGGCTGGTCGATCTTGAAGCAACGGATATTGCTGCGAGGAGAAAGGAAAGAGGAAAGATGCACTGGATTGAAGTGCTGACATGATGCAGTTTAAAATGTGAAGATAACACCTTTTCTTCCCCTCCCGGTTCTTAGTTAATACATTTAATATAGGAATACGGTGCAGGACATTCAAAGTGGTTATTTTTATGTGTCTGTATACAAAGAACAAAAAAGCAGTAAATAACGGAGCCTCTCTGAGAGTGTCAACTGCACTGTTTTGCTTAGCCAGCTTTTCCTTCCCTGCCCCTACCCCGAGCTATTTGTTTCAAACCTGGCCCAGTAGGAATATAAGGCAAATCTGTCACTAGCTTGATGAAAGCCAGTACAGGGAAGTGATTTTTAAACTTATATATCTCTCCCACCCATTTTAATAACAAATCTCTGGGTTCTTTTCATTGTACTCAAATGAAACCTCCTGTATGAACCACACCATCCCCTAAATAAAATAAAAAAAAAAAAAAAAAGAAAAAGAAAAAGAAATTCTTTAGAAAAAGCAATGTATAGTAACAACCTTCCATGAAAATGCCCCCAGAACAGAGATTCGCTCCATCCTGGTCCTGCACCAACCTGCAAGAACCAGCCTGCGGTCCTGACAGCAGGCACAGCCCTTCTGCTTTCTCCAACTGTGCAGTCCAATTTTTGCTTAGGCCCTTGATCCTCTACCCTCCAATTTACTACCAACATAGCCTTTAGCCTGAATTTCATGTATCTCACACAACATAGTAAAGACTTAAAAAGCGCCCAGCCCTCTCTGTTTATACCCTTCTCTTCACAGCCCTGCATTGCTGGGGAGAGATGACCTCCCCCCTGCTCCCTACTGCTCTCTTCCAAAGGCAGGGAAAGTGAGTTCCCCCCATGCTGCAGACACTTCAAAGGCACCCGAACCTTTCATGAACCAAATGAATCATAAAAGGACGCAAGCAGAAAGGTCTAACTGTTCACTCTGAGCATTCATTTTTCTCTATCCAAACCCCCACCTGACCTGAACACACAGAAAAGTCTTTTCAGCATTGCACAGCCTTCCTCAAATAACCTGAAGTACTGTCACATCCAGTTTGTTTCTTTTTACGCTAACAGTCAGGATGTACATCAGTGAAGGCAGATTAAAAGCAAACAAATTACATAAATAATGTTAGAACTGCTGGTGTTTCAAGCCCCTGGTTTTGCAGCCCTTTGTGTGACAAACAGGAGGCAAAAATCTCACTACGAGCATTAGAAAAGATTATCTGACCCCAAATCAAACTGGAAACCCGGATCTCTTCTAAAGTAGCAGAGATTTTAATTCTGTCTGCACCTGCAAAACACTACACACATGAGCAAACACACTTTCTTTGCAGGCTCATGACAAGGCATTTACCCTCCAGGGCAGAGGAACTTGGATCAAAAAAGTTTTTCTGTTTGTTTCTTTTTTAACTGGGTTGACTGACCCCTGGTTTCTGGGCAGGTCAAGGACCCAGAGTTGTCTCAAGACTTCCCAGCAGTGGTGAAAAAAGCTACCTCAACACAAGGCTTTCAGCTTCCTCAGCGGCACCACTACAAATAGACCATGTGCCCAGAAAGGAAGGATAACCAGCAGCACATCATATGCAGGGAATATGGGCTAAGGCTTCCAGATCATTTATTTTCCCCTTAATTTAAAACGACTGTTACAATTGAACTAGATGCTCTTTCCCAAAAATCAGAGTAGCAGCATCTCTTTTTTTTTTTTTTTTTCCCTTTTCTTTTTCATTTTAATTGCTACTGAAAATTCTTACACCCAGTAAATCACTTGGCAACATCCTCTTAAGCATGCAAGCCTCCTTTTGAGATCCCCATACATATTAAAAAAGCAAGCATGCATGACAGGACTCTTCTCACCAGCACTGAGAACACATATTAACCTACTACCTGCTTCAATCTTGCCAGGGCACAGATGGAGAGCTGCCTTTCACATGCAGAAGGAGGATATAAAAAGTACCAAGTGCACAAGTATTTTTGTGCCTGCCACAAAAATCAAGTGAAAGGAGCACCTCCTCCCTCACAGTCAGCTATAGCAGCATCCCCTAGAAGTCAGTGCCGTATATCAGTACAGACACTAAGAAGCCCCTTCAGGAGGCCTGAAACTCCTGACTGTGGCTAATAAATATTAGGGAAGAGAATAGACCTGAGGTCTTAGGAATAATTATTAAAAAAAAAAAAACAAAACCCACAAATAAACAAACAAAATACACAAGAGGAAAAAGTTTTCTGAGAATTAAAGACAACACATATGCCAGTGAAAATATGGGATGTAACTGGGCCACACTACTCCTACTACTCAGGACTTAAATTTGTATATTACTGCTACAGGGCATGACGCTTGAATACTAGGAGTGGCAAGAAATTGGCTTGCCCATCTTGACTGCTGGGTTATACACAAGAAAAGCTGATCTTTCACTTTAAGTTTCGACACAATTGGATTAGTTTTGTAACACATATTTATTTATTTTCCCTATGAACCAGAGCAACATTACACACTGCTTCTGCAGGAAGTTTTCCTGTATACAATAAAGCAGCTCTTAAAATAGAGGAACACCCCTTTTTTTCCGCTATCTGCTGCAAAACATGGACTCTTGTTTTTATCTGTGAAGACTCATCATTATTCAAATTTCCATTTAAATTTTATAAAATCTGCTGATTCAAGCTAAAAATAAGTTTCCCTTGCTTGCACAGCAGATGAGGGTTACTACTCCAGCATCTGATCTTAACCA
The DNA here is from genome assembly GCF_000708025.1 of Charadrius vociferus. Taxonomy (NCBI): domain Eukaryota; kingdom Metazoa; phylum Chordata; class Aves; order Charadriiformes; family Charadriidae; genus Charadrius; species Charadrius vociferus. The sequence goes on from NW_009648358.1 coordinate 2,361,934, forward strand.
TTTAAAAGCAAACAACACAAAGCAACTACTCAACCCTTAAAAAGTAAATCAACCCTTCTTGGGAATTATTCAATATTTAAGGATCAAAGAGACTTAGAAGGAAACTCGGAGCTGGTGCAGTTCCCTCCAGGACATCAGAAAAGCTCAAGGCAACACCACTGTCCACAGCTGATCTGGTTTAGTGCAAAAGTTTCTCAACACACCGCAGAAGGAGGTACAAGGCACCTGGCAAGTTTCAGTTATGGATGACCCAAGTCCCAGGGCAGGAAACAAACAGGTAGACAGGAAGGAAACAGAGGGTCCCAAAGCAAGGGAACTAGCTTTGCTGCAAGCAGAGTGGGAGATACAAGCCTTCAGGAGCGGTTTAAATATGAAAAATATATATGTATTTTTTTTCTACGATGAAAGCAGAAAGGTATGAAGGGTAACAAGAAATAGCATGTGAAGAGGTAAAAAGCAGCACACTGGTGAAGAGAGACCCAAGCAGATGAATGTGAGCAAAAAAGTTAGCAAGCAGCTACTGGCACCTCAACAGTTGAATAAAATAAGTATTTTGGTTGAATCTAATGTCAGAAGTAAAATGGAGATCAAACTGGCCCAATAGTCGTGATACCAGACTAGCAGACCCCTTCAGGAGTTACAGCTGAAAGCAACTGCACTGCAGTGGGTGAAGTCATCCTCTTTAATTAAGCACCAATTTCTGACCTACCCAAATAACCTGTTACTTTCTGATCCACTGACAACAGGGAGCCATACTCCTTAAGAGGTTTACACTTCTGTGTACTGTGGTTTTGTCACATCCTAGTGACAAGAGTCATTCTGGCCCCTCCCCAGCTCTGTAAGGTAACTTACTTCAGCAGCTCTAGGGTTTTGTGATCCAAGGCTAATCGGGGATTTCCAGTCAGGTCCAGCTCTTGTAGTTTTGGAGGCAGGTTTTCAGGCAGTGTGACTTCACTCAGTTCATTGCAGCTTAGATCCACGCACTGCAAAAGGAAAGCAGCCAAATAAGCAAGAGAACTCAGCTGCCATCAAGATCATACAAATTTTGATTAAACGTAGTAATGCATGTTTCATGAACAATAGAGGCTGCAACCAAGACCTAAGACCATTCATTACATTTAAGTAAATGGCCCTTACAAATGAAATTCATATGGCATTTAGCCATCTTACCAGATGTCTGGGACACCTAGAAATATGTTCCCTCCATTTCCATCTCTGGCCAGGTGTCATCTTGTTACAAAACTACCAATTTTTGTCTGCTCTTCACAGAGACAAAGATGGTCAGTGCATTTTCAAGTATTTAAGAAAAGAATGGTACCGATTAAACCAGTCTTTTAATAGATAAAGGAAATGGAAATAATTCAGCTGGGGCTTCTAAGCCACTGGCATAGCAGTCCCTCCTCAGAAGTCAGTTTAAACCAGCATGAGCAGGCTCTCAGGAATTCCATATTTACTGAAGGATATTAAAATAAGCAGTGTTATGAACGCTTGTGGAGGGGAGGAGTAGTACAGTGGCAAAGGAAAAAAATACTGGCGTAGTTTTAAACATGGTTTTAATTTGTGTCACCTTAGATGGATTCGTATTTAAATATGAAGTCAATAAAATGAGTGAAAGAAAAAGAAAGCTTAAATATTTCAGAAAACATATAAATCAGCAGAGAAACTTGCTGGCTATCCCCCAGCTAAGCACAAATTAGCTAGAACAAGTGCACTAGAATGACAAAATCCCCAAATAAACATTGTTTAAAGCTGCATATTCAGGTGAAAGTCAATACAGAGGGAAAATATGGCATTTTAGAACAAAACCAACTCTCTAAACCCTATTACAGGACCACCAGTGTAGCATGCATCAAAAATTGGAAAAAAAATATAAAATGGAGAGAACAGAGCAGTCAGGTATTTAACCGAGGACAGAAGAACTACCCACACCTTTCACAAAGACCATTTTCTACTTTCAACCTGCGAAAAGAGAAAGACTTCAAAAACTTTATTAAAACAGAAAGCTGAACGGGGCGTGGGGAAGCTTTTCCTAGCTACACATTTTGACCATTATGTAATTTCCATTGATACAGGCAAGATGTTTTAATTTTTGTAGGTATACTGAAAAAAATTGGGTCCTGACAAGATAACCTAGTAAAATCTGGAAAATAAAAATCTCCTAACACTTTACTAAATACATGCAGTGGAAATAATGCATTTCTGGCCCAAATCTTGAATCCTGTGGTTGTCTAATATGCAGGCCTTATTATCTGTGAAGAACAAACTGCTAATGTTATATAAGCCTGATAAGGAAATTGGAGTTTAAATCTGTCACGCAAACAAAATAGTAGACAGCTTAACAGAACAGTTATTCCAGTGAGCTTTTTTCTTCTGCGCAACTTCTTGCTGCTTCCAGAGAACTAGTAATTACTTTGCAGATTAAAGAAGCTGCCAGCAGGCCTTGCTGTGTTCAACACCTCAATGCCATTACAAATTTGATGGAAAAGCATGCTGGAATAACAAGTACAAAAAAATCAGTAAAGTAATTCAATTGTTCTCATTAAATGCCCAATACTCCAAAGGTAGCAACATTCTACAGCAGATCCCTTGGTTCTTCGGCACTAGTGAAGATAACTTATTTATCAGGTTAGGATTTCTTAGATTTTACGTGTACTGCTTGAAGAATAGGCTAAGAGGGAGTCTCTGCATATCTATGTTAAATTTAGTCCTTATTCTACTCCCCAGGAAAGCATATTTCCTAACTGACCCCAATTTCCTCATGCATTATTTTAATGCAACCTGGTTCAGCCCCACCCATGCAGCACCACAAGAACAACTCCCACAACTGCACACAGGATTTTGCACTGGATGGGCCTGCTGGAACACAGGGTTTAATATACAGCATTTGCTTAGACTGCATTTACAGCTTTGTAACTGTTTTGTCCAAGGCTGGAAGGGACTTGAGTTATCTCCAGTTGTGACTGAAGGTGGCCGTACCAATACTAACCTAGTTAACCAAGAGAAAAACTACCAAAGCTTGAGAGTTTCATCTTTAAGATGCTACTGCTGCTAGATCTTCACTTATTTTGGGTCTCAAGGTAATGCTCCTGTCAAAGATAAGCTTCATCAAAAAATGCAACAAGAAACCTCCATATCACCCTCACTGCAGCAGCCCAGCAAGACAACCATGAAAGAGAAGCAACTCATCAGTCAACAAAAACTGGATGATAAAGTCAAGTCAGGTTCCACGTGGGAAAAGCACGCCTGGGTCACTGAGCTCTGCACAAGTAGTAGGGATTACTCAACTGTTTGACCATGAAAGAACACCAGGATGCTGGATAACAATTAAAAAAGTGCCCTTTTTTATTTTGTAAGGCAAGGAAATTGAAGTCAAATGATCGCTGTAATGAAGAGTCTGCTGGGGCATTGGCTCAGGTGCTTCCAGCTGCTCGGCCATTTGCAGAAGACATGTGAGTGTGCACAGATAAACCTAATTCCGAAGTATAAATAGCTGTCATAAAATACTATAAAAGACCCAAAAAATGTGTTGTATAAGATATCTCAGAGACATCCACTGGCCTCTTTAACACAGAGGGCAACACGTAACTCCTGTAGCCTTGACTGCTGTGTGTAAAAAAGGCTTAGAGACAACTGTATCACTAAAATGACCTTGTGTTTGGAAACCCTGGAGTTACTGCAAGTGTAAAAGCATTATCATTTATACCAGCTTTCCTTACGAAATTATTTCAGACAGCATGGTAACTGCTGCTACTAACTGTTCCAGTATCAATGACTCCAAAAACATAGTATGTCAGCCTCTCAGGCTAATTAAATACAAAAGCAAAACAGCCGCTACCTCAGGTAACAGTTTCCCAAGAAGTTTAAAGTGTATGAATGCCACCTCAGTTAAAATTAACCATCAAATGAGATATAATCACAGAGGTGACATGAGACTATACGCCTTCGTGCTTTGCTACAAGCTAGCTTATTTCACCAAATGACCAAATCCCTACTTCAGCAATAAATTCTGAACTCACTTTGGCACATTTTGAATTCTCTCACGTACCTAAGAGGAGTTCCAGCTGAGCTAAGTAACGGATACAAACAGGCAGCTGGATACACGCTTGAGCTCCAAAATGACAAACACCAACTCTGTCCTAGAGAAATCACTAAGAGGCCAGAAGAACCCCATTGCCCAAAAACGTACCTTCCCATCTGGCAACTACATGAACTCATCTCACATAAGTCAAAACCAGGCTTGAGTACTGACCAGCATTTTCTTTCCACAAAGGTGGAGTCGGTCCTAGAGCACTATGCCCTCTTAGATGAAGTCAGGCATGCTATATCCCTGCAGTCCCAAAACAGTTAGTGACGTCTGTGCCTCTTTCTTCTGCTAAAGAGAACTAAATTACCAAAGGGAACCAGCAGGAAGAAACTACCAGGTCTTCCAAGAACGTTTTTCTGCTAAGCATTGTGGCAAAGTAGTACTTTAAGTACTGATGCTTTTATAAAACATTCAGCTTTCCCCAAAACTTATGAACAAAAGGAAAAAGTTGATTGCTCCCTGTAAGAGTGTTTACATTATCTCTCTCTTTTTTTTTTTTTTTAACACTACCCTCATATTTTTAAAGAAATGTTTACTGTGCAGAGCCTCACTAACCCACCCCAATTCTTCCTCTAAGTAAAAAAGCTTTGCTTCTGATTGATTCTAAATGGCCCTCCGCTTCCTCTGGCCATTGTTCCAAAGAGGGAGGAGTATTCAAAAACCCACAAGTTTGTTTGAGATTTCCTGGCTAAAACCACAAAGCTCATCTTTACATCTACTCGCTGTCCAACAGAATTATTGCTCTGCTGCTGTGCCTGACCCCAGACACTGAGGCACACACGGCAGTCTGGGAACTTAGCCTTTTGACTTTACAGAGCGCCTGAAGGACACTTAAGTTGTTTTGAGTCCATGAATAGGTAATCAGTTCTCAGCCTCGGAGAAGAGAAGGACAGATTTTCTGCCTTATCACAAGATTTGTACGTTGTGAGTTAACCGTCTCCTAGCTCTGGCCAGCGGAAACAGCACACGGTGTGACATATTCTGCACTATAGCCAGGTGAGAAGCAGGAACTCAATTCACAAAAGATAAGCAGTAGTGTTCTTCAGCGTAAACGCGTTCCACAAAAAGAAGTGTCAGGAAAAGTACAGAATTACTTCTGGAAACACACACAAGAGATGGATTAAGCATTCCTCTGGTTGTGCAAAATATGACTGCAATTAGGAAAATTAAAGTAGCTTGCCTAAATACTCAAATCCTGCGCTCCTGGAATTTATCTCTGTCCCCAAGGCCTATCCTATTTTGCAGCTTCAGCGGTTTTTAACACACGCTCTAAACAAAGTCCATTCCTACACAATCAACCGATTGCCAAGACAGCAAGAGTTAATTACGCATAGCTCTTGCCAAATGTTTAAGTTGTATCATAACAGACTGTCACAGGAAGACAATTAACACTTATTTGGCAGAGAAGATAGGATCTAGTGAAGGTGAGCGTAAAATCAGATTTTGAGGCTCTTCTTTCATTCACTCTGAAGCAGCACAGGGGCAAATATTTTGCATATGACCTCACAGGACAAAGCAGCTGTCAGATCTCAGTAATTTCTGAGAATATACTATCCTGTAGCAATGAGAGACCTAAGGAGAGATTAGAATTGGTAAAGTCACATTATACTTGCTTTTTCCAAAGCACATTCATTCCTCACCTTTATTTCAGAAAGCTGCATGACTTCTGGGAAGACTTCGATGCAGTTGGAGTGAGCAATTACAGTATGCATACGTCTGCAGTTCATGATGGTTGTTGGAATGGCTTTCAGTTTGTTCCCACTAATATCAATTTCCTCCAACTCTTCCAGCTTGGCCATTTTGCTATGAAAACAAGAATTTTTCTTTTAATAGACATGCATATTTTATTTTGAAGTGGTGATAAGAGCAGTGGTTTTCATTATTTTAAGAAAATTAAATCGCAGACTTTGATCCTTGTTCACAGCAGTGCCTGTCACCTCTCCTCACATCAGATGCTAACAGAGTTGTGGAACAAAATGTTTGCTTCTTCTGTCAATGCTACTTTTCAAATTATTTATTTTGCTTACATTCTTCCTGCTCACCAGCTCACTTTCACTCTTTTTCCTCCTTTCTTCCCCTTTCTTTCAACCCTACTTTCTCACTTCATCCCAAATTTTCACCTCCACCTTCTAGCATCCCAACTCAGCCCTTCCCCCTAATTAATCTCTCTCCCTCCCCCTTGCCGTTGAAGCCCAGCTGCTCAGAACATCACACAAGGACAGAGATGTCTCTTCCTTTATTTATTGGCATCTCTTTTCCAAGGTTGTTCCCCATCAGCTTTACAGCACATCTTACACTTGAAAGATTTCTGATTAAAACAGAGTGAATTGAAAGTACAGAAATCGCTGCCAAGGCAGAATCTCCTTCTGAAGCGAGAGGATTTTTCCCTAGTGGAGTTTAGTCCACGTCCAGAGGACATTTCCAGACTGCTATGCTCACAAATACCTTGTAAGGAGAAGCCCACAAGGTGTAAGCAAAGTGACCAAGCCAGGGAAAGCAGAAGACCTCCTTGCTTGACTTCAAAAGCATACTGCAGTCATGCTGAATTAGTCCAGTTGAAAAGAGCTTCAAGGGCAATCAAAACACACCAACTAACACGTAGCACTCCCTTGTCTGTGTAATGCAAGAGAGAGTAGCAACGTGCAAGAGGGCATAGCAGGTGAATCCACTCACTGCAGTATCACTGCATTGAAAATACAGCCTGTGCCACCTCATCTCTGTGCAATTTAGTTCTCGCCGCGAAAATGTTTCATGATGCCCACCCACCAGTGGGCCAGAGGCAGTGAAACCAGTTACTTACCTTGCAGGGAAGCTCTGTAGGCGATTATAAGCCATGTGCAAGATTTTCAGGTGTGGATGGCCCGTTAACAAGGGTACGCATTTATCTGTGAGGTTGTTGTTGGTCAAATACAACTCCTGCAAGATGCTATGGGTTTCTTCAGAAAGAGTGGCTGGAGGAAGCATTTCCAGTTTGTTGGCAGAGGCATTAAGAAATCTCAGGCTGCAAAGAGAAGTTGCATAAGGGAGCTCAGTGAAACATCCTGCAGGTTTTGTCTAGAAGTATAAATAAAATCTCTGTTTTTAAGAGTTAAGACAGTTATAAAGCAAAGGTCAAAAGCAACATGGCCACAACAACTGATAGGAAGTTCAAAACTAGCATTATACGAACAAAACTTCTGATCACGTTTTTAAATGAACACATTTGTACGAACAAAACATTCGCACAATGTGTACATCAAAATGCCTTTATTCCCTTACCAAGACCTCATTACCTCCAACACTACTACAGATGTACCTACAGTTAAGAGCAATAACAAACCACATCATTCCCATATTCATTCTACATAAAAATGAATTCTGAATTCATCACCAACGAACCATGAGAGTAGAGCTGCCCTTCAAGTGACTAAAAGAAGTCACTGGTAAAAGCCAGCCAATTTTTAAGTATTTTAAATACTGGCTAGGGTGTAGACAATATTTTGTTTAAACCTGCATGCCTGAAAGCAACTACATAATATGAAAATGTACTCTTTGAACATTTGGATAACTAAAGATGCACCAATCACAAAAAAAGCCCTGAGACCAAGCAGTAATTTGCCTTTTAGATTTTAAAGGGCGAGAGCGCTAATAGTAAATTAAATTTTAAAAGTTATATGCTTGCTTGCTGATGTATGTGGCAAGACAGCTGGATCTATATGCAGCTCCTGAGTGCCCTTCCCCTACTCCCCAAAGTAGCAGAAGCCCTTGTCAGTATTTTCTGCCGTCCCACCACAAGCAGCAGAGACTGAAGAAGCACAGAAATGAAGTTATTCTTCTTCCCTCAAAGGACTTTTTCCAGGATGGGAACAAGACCTGTTGAGGTATAGGCACTGCCCACTCCTGCCAGTCAAGTTCTGTGGGCAAAGGATTCGTACTTCTTTAGGGGAGTTTGGTGATCACAGCAGCACTGGAGGAATACACACTATAGGCACCTTGAGGGCTAGAATTCACACAGGCAATTCCAAAGAAATGGAAAAACAAGGCTATTTATCCTTTAGTAAGCAACTCTGGCATGACCGTGCCTTTTCAACAGAAATAAGACCTCTCTCTTCCTCCCTCCCCTTTTCAGAAAAGGCTGTGTTGGAAAACTCGCAATACAGAAGTAAATGTGTGCCTGCCAGCCTGCAGTGACTGCGTTCAAACCAGGCTGTACTGCTGCTACCAACTAAGGGGAACGGGCAGCTGCAACGGGCAAAGCTGCATTCAAGAAACAAGACTCAGCAATGAGCCGGCTGAAGCCTATAAAACCACCGATCAGGACACAAAACGTAGGTGTGCTCCTGTCATCGATCTTAATAGAAAGTGCTAAAATATTGATAGCTTCTCCCATGCACGCAGGAATCCACACTGACCTTTAAGGTCTATTAATGAATGAAATGGATTTGCAAGAGTTGCAGCCGGTTGAAACTTGCTCAGCAGCAAATAAGGGTCAGACATGCTACAGAGGAGCCACGTGGAATGCCAAAGGATTAAAAAAACCACAATTTCCATTAGAAGTAAAAATCTCTCGGCACTGCACAGAACTGAAACTAGGTTAGCTGTTTTACACAGACAGAGGAGTCCACTTCGGAGAAACACAGTTTAATCCTCAGGCTCATTCATTATTCACAAGGGTGGTAAAACTCCAGAGGAGGAAGGGAGGAGAGGGAGGATTAATACAGAGAAAGGAATAAGCAGCTGAAAGGGTTTTTAAAATTATTTATTTATTCTAAAAAGATGCTGCTTAATTTCACCCTTTAGCTATAAACTAAAAATATATTAAGCTCATTCAGTGTTGGATTATTAAACTGAAGCACTCCACATCAACAGTTCCTGTACTTAATTAAATACCAGTAAGCACACCCTATTGCTAAAGTACAGACAACTATTACTTGGGCAACTTCAATCTAATATGCATGATAGTCTTTTCTCTCTCTCTCTCTCCACAAAAAAGGCACTGTGATTAATATTAAACCCACAATATCTTTTGTATCACTCATAGTACACAAAGGTCATCTTCAGCTCCGCCTGGAAAGGCTTAAGTAATAAAAAGGTTTAAGGCTGCTAGGAAAAGTGAACTTTCACAGGAATATGATGGGGATGAGGAGGTGGCAGCAAAACATCCCCCAAGAAGGGGCATGTTCTGCTTCCTGAAGAGGAATCTGTATTTTACTTGCATTCTTGCAAGCTGCAGCAGAATAACCTGGAGTGTTTCACAGGTACCTTCTTTTAATAACCAAACAGAGCCAAAAAGATAACCTAGAGAGCATCCGATGGCTGTGAAGTTCAGAAGAACATAAGTTCGCTCAAGTACAGCTAGCCCAAAACACAGCTGAAAGCTTCCAAGTATGAAAAGGTACATTGCTCTGATAAAGCTGAAATAAATACAGTCTACTATACTGGAGCCATTTTAAATTCAAAAGAAAAATGAATCAAACAAAAGCTCTTCTGTTTTTAATAAACTTTCAACATTGGTGGAATACAACAAGAAATTTCAAGCTGTTCTCTCACTGGTATTAAAAGCGTCCGGAATCTGCATATTCCTGCCAAAAGTAAGTTTTGATACATATATTTTCCATTGGGGAAAGGAGAGAGGAGAGCTGTTGCCCTGCACCCCACCCCCCCTTTCGCCAAATCTTCCAGAGAGTGATACAACATTGGAAATAAATCCCCACTATCCTGACCTACAGCTTAGTGCCTTTATGTGAACAAGGTTTAGGTGGCTAGCAAAATGTTGCCAACAGTGTAGAACGGGAACCCTGCGGTAGCAGGGCATCTCACCCACCCCATCCATAACAACTAATGGCTCAGTAGCACTCAACAATCAAGTTCAGGATAGTCACACACTAATCTCTGTCTGTAGCTTACATCATTAGAATTAAATTAACTTTTTAGAAAAGAGTATGCTGCTTATTTACATGTTCTTTTTGACCAGCTGTTACATTAAAATGGTAAAACCATTCTGAAATGATAATTCTTTCAAGATATTCTTTGGATTAAAAAAAAAAGGGGGGGGGGACACGACACACCATTCTTTGGGCAGAGAACAGAATGAACCAGCAGATTGCTATTGCCAAAGCTTTGTCAATTCTGTGCTTATGTCCAAAAAAATAAAAAAAATAAAAATCTGTACTTGCCCATCAGGTTTTCCCTCACGCAGATTTAACATGAGTCCTCCTCCAGGTTATTTCCACTCCCCTGTTTCTTCATCCTCATGCAACACGCCAGCTGCTACCTTAGAAGGCGCATCTTACAAATGCCCTCCAGAGGAGTGGAAATTTACTTGGGCACAACTGTTCTCATCTCTCTTGTGCATGGACTTAAACTGATTCATGTTCCTTGAAGATATCCCACTCATATTGCTTATCAGATGGAAGCAGAATGTCAAGTATTAAAGCTCAGTCCAAAATTAATTGTTTCCCTTTCCAATTCCACCCACACACTATACCACAAGCTCATGAAAAAAGTACAGCATCACTACAAAAACCTGAATTCAGCAGCCTGCGCACATACCAGAGTATAATGTAGTGAGGAGAGCATGAATTAACAAGTACTAAAAGAGTGTCGGAGATTAAGAAAGAAACAAAGGCACTGGCAGGGAGATGCCAGAATTCTTCAGCTTTGACAAGGTGCAAGTTCTCCTCTGGGGTAATAATATAAACATTGATCTCTGTCCGGAATAAGTCACCTTTGGTTTTATAGAGTATTAAAGTACAATCCCTAGCTGGATATAACTTCTCCGAGAGACAAAACAGAAAAAAAAACTATCCCAAAGAATAGGCTAGAATCAAAGACAGCGATTTAATTCAACAAAACAGACCTAATATGCAGTCACGTGCATTCCCTATTTAAGCCCAGAGGATTCTGATCTCAGTTTGAACTTCCAAAAGCAGAGGAAGAAAATCTTCTACTGAAAATTGAAAAAGGTTCCAAATTTTTTAACAGCAATGCCTACCTCTGGCACACATAAAAACTGAATATAGACAATTGTGAGAATACAGCATCTCCTAATTCCTCAGCGTTTTCTGAGTTAGCTTGGCAAACTTGGCTTGCTGGTAAGACACAGCCACCACTGAAAAATATATGTCCTCCAAAAAGCTAAGGAATGTTCAACATTAAAAGGAGCAACGCAGACAACTGCATCCAATGGCGACACAGCAGCAAATCAAAACCAGTGCGCTTAGCTTAGGATATGCAGAGAAATCAAGATCTCCAGTTTGGCCTGTGCTCCAAGATCTCCATCAGCACAGAGCAATCAAAATACAAAATTTCTTCTTCAGTCCCTTCTGCAGAGACATGCCCTCAATTTCTGATCGCCTAATCCTAAAATAATTTATGATTGTGGTAGCAGGTGTGTGAGGAAGAATCCTCTAAGATAAGCATGTCTGGGGGGAAAAAGAAAGGGGAGGGGGGAATCAAGGCAGTTCTGCCAGTCCATGCAAAAGAGGGTATTTCTTCTCCTTTAAAAAAAAACAAACAACAAAACAAAGGAGAGGACGGAAACATTCAAGTGAATCCCCTTCCTGTTGATGGACTGCCAAAAAAAGCACTTAACTGCTGCCGTCTCCTCAGCTCTTACTTTCTAACCTGTCTTTAGCTGTTTCATTAACGGAGGTTTCCCCAGTTTCTAATGTATCTACTTGCAAACCCTAACCTACCAGCAAAGAAACAAATGCAGCTAAGCATTTCTGCAACAAGTTTCAAACACTCAAATAGCTCTTTGCATTCATTTGACTTTGTTTCCTCCCTCACATCTCCTTCATCCACGACAGGACTAAATACTTGCATCAAAAAGCAACAGCCACAGAGGGTGGAAACGGCAAGTATCAAATAAGAGCAAGTTTAACTGGGTTGCCTGCCAGAACCCCAGGAAAAAAAAAAAAGAAAAAAAAAAGAAAAAAAAAAGAAAAAAACAACCCCAAATCCCCCAAACCTAAATCAAATTAAGTAAAATCAAAACAAACAATTAAACAGAAAATCAAACCAGATAAAAACAGCTGAACAAAGCTTAAAACAAGAATCATGCAGACAAGAGCCTAGACGGGCTCCGAATAACTGATGCTGGCTTAGCCACCACAGCTTGCCACTACCAGACACTACAGAACAAAGCCCAAGGTTTAAGCTGCGCACGTCACAACTACACATCTTCACCACACAACTGCTTTAAACAGTCCGACGGTTGTTTTAAGGATTTATACTGAAAGCATTCATACTAACTGGAAAGGAAGCTTAGGCAAGAGGCAAACCCTCGCCCTTGACCACTGTGTCTCCATTTTTAAACGCCTGTGACCACTGCCCGCTGCTTTTCTACCATACCCAGCTAAAGCTCTTGAATGCTTGCTCATCTTATCCGAAGAGCATTTTGTATAAAAGTTTTCATGCCACATTAGACAGTAGTTTGCTGCAAGCTGGTCAAGGAAGGCAGTAAAAAGTCTCTAAGAGAATCAAACAGAGCGGGAAAGACATCACAACAGATGAAGCAGTGGATAGAAATGAAAGGCTGCAGGAATGAAGGTGGACGAAAAAAAGGTTCAGGACTCAGCTTGGGAGTTCTCCCCATCAGCTGTAGCACTTGCATGAATTCTCTGTTTTTGCAGCATCTGGTAATGAGAAATGAAGAGATTATCTGGCTGCCTCTGTGGCGCTCATCTTGCCAAGAAAATCCCCACCCTACAAGAGAAATCCTTGCTAACATGATCAAGATGTGCATACTTTCAGTGCAATAAACAGAACCAAGTCTGTCTTGGTCAGAGAAATGTTTCATAGGCTACTCCTCAATTTCTCCTCGTGTAACAGTTTAAAATAGAAAATTAATTAAAAAGCAGACCCGCAAAATATCCCTAAATTACACTCTCCAGCAGATAATGACACCTTTTCATTGGTTTTTGAAGGATTAAGGCAGAAAAGCAATGTTCGTTGATTCTTTTATGAAATAGAAAACCTCTTCAGAGGTTTTTTCAGTATTTTTTTCTATTTTTTTTTGGTGAAAGTGATATTCTCTCTTCGTGCACCAATGCACTGATTTCCCTCCCTTCCTCAGATGTTCTAGATGTCAAAGCCCACCAGTGTTTGTGCTGAAGTTCGCCCAAGGCACTTCACACCCACTTCGTCAAATATTCAGGATTGAGAAGGAGAAAGCGTTTATAATTCACAGCATGAGACTTCATATCCAGACAAGATATCATCTGTCAGTTGCACAGACCCAAGTACCTTTCCAAAAAAATAAACTAATCTTTTCAAGGCTGCAAAAGGTAAGCCATTTTATGGAGAGATAAAGGTTCCATAAGGTAAAGCGATTTGTCCAGCATTACATGCTGGGTAGAGACCATGGCAGACCACTCAGGAAACTCAGTTCTCTTGGCACGTCTGTCAGTCCAGACTGTGCTTCCCAGGGAATGCTTGGAGAAAAGAAGCATTTTACCTTTTTAAAACAAAACAAACCCCTGAACACCTTCCCCTGGCCCAGACCCATTTCTGTTGACATTTAGCCACTGACAGATGCAAACAATTGAAAACAAAATAAAAAGAAAGATGTTTCCTGTAGGAAATTCCCACCTTAAAACTCGGACTGTGCACTAATCTGCACTTCAGAGTTATCACTTTTGCAGCATAGTCATTTGGCAAGCCAAGTCATCTAAACCAGTAAAGGGCTAGAGAACAAGGGCTAAACCCCCACCAACTGCTTCAATTATCACCACAAGCAAGGGAAGCTGCTTCAGTGATGAGACGCCAGAATGGCTAAGCTCTGTTCGTCTCCTGCAACATTACATGACTTTGTTAATACCCATAGAAGACTCTGAAAGCACATGCCCTGTACTGCTCAAGAAGCTGCAGAACTTCAAAGCTGCAAAGAGAGCCATTCAATACTGTTCTTCAATATATTTTCTAATTCTCCCTCGGCACACTTTTCACAAACTTCTGGATATCTACCCCCAATCCTGGTTTTAGCCTGTACTTGTTCATTTTGGCATCACAAAAAAAAAAAAAAAACAACAACAAACCACCAAACAAAAATCCACCAAACAAAAAGCCCTAACTGTCTACAGTTTTGTAGTTCAGTTTAAAAAGACGAGTTGCAGTATAAAAAATTCAGGTTCTCTCTCACTGCCAAAACTACATTAATCTACATCCTAGATCCACAACCTGTTTTTCATAGAAATTTTACAATATTATTTCTCACTTTGCTTTCAAAGATGCCAGTTGCTTTCTGAAACCTACTCAAAGGTTTCTTTCCTTTCCAAGTTAAGAGATAGGAATTTAAACTTGGGACCTGTAAATAGCATTTTTTTCTGACCTAATTTTGCAACTTCCTGTAAAAAAAGCTTTTTACAAGGTTTCATTTCTAAAGTTCATACAATCTCTAACATACAATAGTTTGAAAAGTCATCCACAAGACAATTATAGCTGCTGATGTGAAACATCCTTGCCACATGAATAGGCTATGAACTTCACCACTTTTAAACATAAATGTGCCAGATAATCGCAATTATTATAGTAGTAACATTGCTGAGTTTCAATGCTTTGACTGCATTTTACATAAAGTCTCAACTGAAACTGTAAATTAACATGAGAATAACTTTGCTGATAATCGGTTTATTCCAAAGGTAGTACCATATACAGGCTTGAATGTGGACAGGTATGCAACAGTGTTGTTAAAAGAAAATAATCAAAATTTAATTGTTCTTTAAAGTAAACAAAGGCTTAAACGTCATATTGGTTTCCAGAACCAAAACTCTGTCCTAGTAAATTTCACCTTTTGAAAGATAACTTTTAACCTAAATGATAAATTCCTAAGAACATTACTGTTTAAGAGTAAGCCAAGTTAAGAGTTTGTTTAGAAACCATCTCAACCACCAATCTAATTCTCCTACTCCCAATGCTGTCAATCCCAGGAAATCTAACCAGAGGTTCATGACAGAATGAACTGCAGTACAAAAGTAGGCGTTTCGCAATTCTCTTAATTGGGTGAGGAGCTGTGACAGTGAGATCACCACTACTTTTGCTTCTCCACCTCTCAAGAAACCCAGGAGCTATGCGTTCCTTTTGTCACAGCTAGGATCAGAAATAAAACCCCACAGCACACAATCTCGCTGTCTGTTAAATTATGCACGGGTTGAGCACTCAGAAATCCCATGACTCTAAGTGAAAGCGCAGAGGTGCAAGGAACACTGACACCAAGCAGGGCAAGCCCATCTACCATCCCCAGACTATGCTACCAACCTTCTATAATTCAATCACAGCCACTTTACAGGGTATGTTCATACTCAGGGAGAAAGATTATGAAGACTGTGAGACTAAAGAAACAGCAGCATAAAAATAAGAATCCAGAAAGCAGATCAAGTGGTGACACCAGCTAAATTAGTGACAAACATTTGAAAAACATAAAAAAAAATCCACAAAGCAAGGAGAGGGGAGTAACTGAGTTATTCTGACAGCCTTATGCACAGATTTTGTTTTGTTTGGCAGGTATAAATAAGTTCTAGCCTCTGACTGAAGGGAAAAAAAAAAAAAAGCTTTCACACTCCAGCAAACAAGCCTAAGAAATATGTATTTAAAGAAACTGCCACTAACCCATCTCAGGGTATGTAGTAGAAAATAGCATGTGCTTCACTTTACAGCTGCATCTAATGAAGTAGTAAGTTGCAGGAGCTTGGTGGGGAAAAAGAAGCAACCATATAAGGCAACAAAACCAGAATAAAAAGAATGTGTTTTGGTGAGTTGGGCAGACATCTGTTCTTACCACACAAGGCTTGGGAACTTTCAAATTAGGGGAACCTCAGATTACCCTTTCAGTTAGGAAGTAACACACAAAGCAAGGTTCCTCACACGCAAGCTGAGATCGAATTTCTTTATATTTACCTGTCTGCTTTCAAAAGCAGGTTAGATGGCAGTTCAAGGAGCTGGTTGTGTTGCACGTCCAGGACCTCCACTTGTATTCGCTCGAGCCGATCTGGTAGCCTTCCTAACATGTTATGTCCTGCCAGCAGCTTACGCAAGCTACTATTGTAAAACAACCTTAGAGAAAGAAAAAACACCAAAAATGAGAAAAACCTAAACCGAAGAATTTCAGCTTTGAGAATTTAGGTGTGCTATCACAGTTCATTACAAAGAAAGTGATTCAGCCAACTGATCGGCAGACATGGTATTAATTACGCACAGATCCACGAATGTCTTCCCACTCCCCACCAACTTCTTGACAAGGTTGCTCAGAGACAGGGAAGGAGGTTTAAGGATGATTCAGGAATGAAAGTAGCGAGAAAGGGTTATCTTATTGCACTGTATAAAACATGAATACAGAAGCACGACAGTGAAGGAGGTAATTGCTAACAATGGCTGCAGAAAACTGCACATGTGGGAACCCCCTAGCTGATGGAAGAACTTCAGAAGTGTGGGTGAAATCACCAGTCACCTCACAAGCTTCATAGTGCTCTATTCATCATGTGCTGACTCATAATCCAATGCAATTCCCCACCCCCCCATTTTCCTTTTCTGTTAATACCAGACTAACATAAAGCCTCCTTTCCAGTTCTACAGCGAATGAAATTTATCTAATCGGCTTTACTTTCTTGAGCTTTTACAAGCGATAGATGACCTGGAGTCCCATCCCCCTGCTCCATTTTGGGGGGGGCTAGGGGAGAAGGGGAGGGGGAGAAGAGGGCAACATAAAGAGACAAGAACAAACAGCTGTCTTGATCAAATAGTAAAGCTAAAATTTGCAGTATAAACAATGTAATAAGGAGTTTAAAATCTGCGCCTAAAGACCTCAAAAACGGAGCAACTTGATTTTGAATAGGAACCACTTTCAGCAACTTAAGAAAAAAAGATTATTCTTCATATACCAGCTGTCTTACATTCC
>NW_009648358.1:2378916-2390207 GCF_000708025.1 Charadrius vociferus
TGCATCATGCTGACCTGTTTCAATCAAAGAACCTCAAATTACTCAGCATTACAGCAGAAATCTTCTTCCCTCTGTTACAATGACCCAAATACACATAAAGAGCCTCCCTGCCCCTTCTCTACAATACATAAGGTCATCGGTTTATTGTGCCAAAATAATCAATGAAGTATGCTGAGTATTGTCCCCTTGACAGATAGAGTCATACTCCGTATCTGTGTGCCAGTGTTAACAGTTATCTCAGTTGGCTGGATTGTCTGCATTATGACCATGGATACAAGTCAACAGCCAGACGTATCAATTCCAAAAGGCTCAACACAGGGTGAAAAGATTTACCATAACAGTGATACGCACATCTATTATGCTTTCGTCATTTAACCATTTTTTTTTTTCCGCTCCACTTTTAGTTGAAAATCTCTGTTTCATTTCCTAATCAAAACTGGACAGTATCATCAACACCAAACATGACAGCGAAAAGCAGAATTGGTTGACAATGACTCCAAAATAATTTATCATGTTGGGGTTTTTTTCTTTGGACGGGTGAGGACAGTGCCATTTTACAAAAAAAAACGTTCAAGTCATACCAAAAACCTTAGCAATTAGCTTTTCCATGAAAATATATTTTATATATAATTCAGAAGAACTGAGTAAGTCTTTGGGGTATTTTTTGTTTGTTTTCTCTTATTTTCCAAGTTACACAAGCACCAAAGGAACTGGGCTGCCTGAAGAGAGACTGAACCACCAGCATTTAACTAAGCAAGCTCCCGATGAGCCTGGGACACATAGTTATCAAGCTTGGTGGGGAACCAGGATGCTGGGACTGCTCATCGCTACGGGCAACTGTCCCACTTGCCCAATTCCCACTGGAAGTTTTGATGGGATCGAAAAGTTTGAAGGACAAGCACATTGCTCTGCATCAGCATCTTCTGAGAAAACATGGTTTGGTGAAAGCATTCAACCAATTCCTTTGGTATACAACTGTTTGAGAGAACACAACGTTGAATGCCAACAGGTCTTTTACAAAACACAGGCTAAAAGGAACAAAAGTAGACACAGACATCTGTTCACTGGTGGAAGCAAGGTCATTTTGGCAACTCTTAATTGAAGTATTTCCATTTTCTTTGGGGATTCTTTGGCAATGTCAGTTTTACATGAATGAATTTATCCTGCATAGCTAAGACTAAGTACCCTTTTTGTTATTTTTCAGTACTTTTAAAGAAGAAATGGCTGCATTACAGGCCAGTGTACATTGTTCTCATTTTCTTTAACTGAGACAAACATTAGTACACAGTCCTCTATCTCAAATGCTTCAACTCTTTGTCTTCCAGGATTGTTTTCCTGTTTCAAGAGGTAAACATACACAGCATCAACTGCAGTTTGTTTACATTAGGTGAAACCTTCAGCCTTCCAGGAAACTGCTGGTCAGTCAGGGCTTGAACATCTGTGGTTAGAGTTGCAAGCACCCTCCTAGGAGAGTGCTGCTTACTCACTTCACAGGTTTTCAGAGTGCTACTCTATGTAGAAGGAAAAGCACACAGCAGCACACACGAACACACTTACTGGGCACTAGTATTTAGCTGATACTTAATAGTAGGTCTATACGTGTGAGCCATTTGCATTTGAATCCAGACCCAAATTTCCCTAAAGTTTAACAGACATTCAAAGCCTGTGTTTTGAACTGAGCTGACTTATTAGGAGCTAAACTATGTAGACACAAACTACAAAGAAGAGCTTTCAAAGATAAGCTGTTTCCTGAGGTTAATGATAAGATGGCAGGAGAGACAAGTGGGATGTTGACTGTACCTAATTTCAGCTAATCATTAATCTCTCAAAGATATCTGGTATGCCTTGATAGTCCTTGCTGTTATGAAGTGCAGATGAAAGGCAAATGAACTTTTGCTCCCCCCACCTTCTGAGTAGGCGCAGTTTCACTTTGTGTGAAAAAACAGAGGGATTAACAGTCTGCATGTTAGCCCATTAGTTTGCTTGGTAAATCTCCTCACATCCTTTTCTGCCCACGTTTCTGAAATATATTCTCTTCCCATTTCTGACACTAAAACTGCCAGTTTACACCACATGGCACATTCATCTGACCCAAGCAAAACTATCCTTTTTGGTTTCTGATGCTCTTCTGTGCTGTACAGCTCCATAAGGAAAATATTTAATAGCTCATCATATACTAGCTGTCTACAATCTTCAACGGCTCTGCGCATCCCCATGCAATTTCACCCTTTATGCCTAGAATGTTCTCCCTCTTTCACAAGACTTCTTTTGAAGCGTACAGAGCAGCCAAGAATGACAGCTCTCTTCCAGTTAAGTCAGGGACTTAAAAATTCTCAATACCAGCACCTGACCAGTATACTCACCTGGAACAGATCTCTCTAGAAAAAAAAAAACTAATAAGAGCCATTCATTATATAAACTCAACTCCTATTTTCCTTCCTGTTCATTTGCTTTCCTATCATTTTTATTTATCAATTTTAAGTTTAGACTTATGGAAAAGAGATCTTTGTAGGGAAGGTGACTGGTCTACTTGCAGGAGTTTGCTTGATTGATGAGGCTTTACCTTCTCCTCTCAATCCTTTTTCACTCAAATGGGGCTGTGAACTGGCGTCTCTGGGCACCACTGAAACTAAATTACAAGTTCTGGATTTCTAAACTGTCATGTAAAGTTATGACTGTAAATATTTAATATTCAGTATTAAAAATGAAGGTCTTTCCTGCCTGAACAGCCACACCAACAGCTTCAAAACTTCCACCTGGAGTTCAAAGGCACTGCTTTCTCTGCATGAAAGTAAAAGAAGAAAGGCTGGGTGGAAGCTTGAGGCATGACGACACCCCACAAGGTAAAAATAAAATCAAACAAAAGATAAAACAGGCCTGACAGTCACTGGAACAAGCTAAACACTGAATCAGCGATTATTTCTGAATTGCTTATCCTGTTCCACATTGTGCAACTGGTCTGCAAGACTCACCGGGCAGGCAGCTCACGTATCTGATTGTGGCCTACATCCAACACTTCCAGTTTCCTGCTGTCACATACCCACTCAGGCAGGTTTTCCAGGTGATTTCTATGAATAAAGAACACAAAGAGGTATAACTAAACGATAATCAAGATGTAAAGGCTATTAAGAATACAGCCTCAAGAGAGATATAGAAACCTGCAGGAAATAAATTTGCTGCATAATATGTTTCCTATGAGATTGTATCACCCCTTCCCCTCTAAGGGCACTACCAGTGCAGTAAGGTCCTGAGTGAGGTGGCAAGAAAGTTAGCAGCATTATTATCTGCCTAGATGTGTAGCCACTAAGAAAATGGAAAAAGCTGCTTCTCAATTATCTAGGAAGAAGTATTAATGAGTATCAGAGTATTGAGGATGAAGAAGTCTCTCCATGGAGAAGAAAATTTGTGAGATACTCCTCAGAAGATATTCACACCCTACACAGTAGAAACACACCTCTGACACCCCATAAATTCAGTCCTGAAACCCACTCTACCACTCTTCAGCTATCTCCCTGAATAGAGCAAATTTTTTTTTTTTTTGGGGGGGGGGTATCTTTAAAGTCAAGTGTTTTTCTTTTCTTGCATTTGTCTTCACAGAAATTAACCCTTATAAAAATTAAGTCTTAGACATAAATTTTTCCAAATGTTGCACTGAAAACATGTGGCTAGGCACAGTGGGGCACCCATGTATCCTGCCTTAAAGACAAAAATCAGCAGCACAAAATGCACGGAGGAGATTTTTGATTTATGCTCATTCACATACCTGTATCCTGTGCAAGTATGTGGTTTATTCATGCAATAACCTTTAACCAAAATATGTGATAGCAACCCAACCCCTCTTTATCCTCAGATAGCTTCCTTTTCAATCTCAGCAGATGTCCCAAGTGAGCCAAGAAGCTAAAGACACCCTACCCATTTAGTTACAATGTCTTCACTGAACTGAGGCACAAAAAGGGTTTTGTGATCAAAATCATGCATTCTACACCAATGTCATTTACAGCTAAATGGAGAACATAGCTTTACAAAGAATGCTTTTCAACAAATCACACTTAGTCACACCTGTGTGTTATATTTAGGTGCCCAAAACAAGTAACTCATGGTTGATGAAACTTTGAAGTTGATGGCCACTCACCCAGGTTAACTAACTGTTACAATCACCCTCAACAGCTTGAAAGTGCTGTAAGCAGGCTTTTTAATGAATGAGATTATCACTTCAACATGCAGATGAGTAATTCCTTAAATAAGACAAACATTAAGCACACGTATAAAGTGCTTTCCTGATTCAGTCCTTAAACTGTAAACCAAACTAAAACACTCCCTTTTCAATTTCTTTCCTTATTCCCACCTCCCTCATTAGGGTGAGATTTACAGATGCATTCAAATGGCAACTGCAGTCATCCCTGCAGCAGCCAGGGCCGTGGAGAACAACAATGATTTTCAGGAGCTGCTGAACTGATGAGTAAACTATCAAACCGTCACTTGCACTCGCCTTGTGACACAGACATATCCAGAAAGGAACTTTTGTACATGTCTCATATTGGTGCACTGTGTTATATCTCTATAAGACAGGAAATCTTTCAGACAGGGAAACTCTTTCACTTTAACTATAAAGGCCTATTTTGGTTTTAATACTAAAAAAAAAATTAAAAGTAAATCTATAAAACAGAAAAAAGGGAAGAACTGGCCAGCAGAAAAAAGCCAATCCTCTAACTCTGAAAATCAGTCTTCTCATATCTCATGGCCCAATTCCTGTCCTCACTCCCTCCTGGTAAAATACCAGTTAACACCATTTTTCCATAAGCCTCATTGATATATACTTTACAGACACAAGAAAAAAAAGACAAAAACATATTCTTACCTAGAAATATCCATATAAGCCAGGCAATTAGGAACTGGGTACACATCAAGGTGAACAAGTTCTAGGGGAAAAAAATATATAAAACCAAAAGTGGCGATAAAGATTTGCACCTAAATGGCTGTTCCACAAGAGTTACTTTAAGCAGCTAACACCCACAGATTTCAGAACAAGTCAGTAACCTAAAAAACTTCTGAGGATCTGGACCTTTGTGAACCGAGTTTTCTTTCTTTATCATGTCTGAGTACATTTGTTATATTACATTGTACTTGCTATGAGAGACATTGCATAACTGATCAGAAAGGAGAAACTGGAGGATTGTAAAAGTTTCATGAAAAATTCTCATTTTTCCATTTTTGTCCCAGAGCTGTAACTTCACCTCCGCCACGCTCTGTCAGTCACAAAACTGCTCTACTTTTTTTCACTGGTCACTAATGGTACAGGCACGGGAAGGGAGACTCTCCGCTCTGGAACAGCAAGCTACAGAATACCCCAGAGTCCTCCAGGTCATAGCAAGATCCAGAGTATTTTTCAACACAATACATAAGCCTCTGCGTCCCTGTGGAGTTCCTGGTTGCCAGGCAGCCTTACGGATTTTTCACAGTGTCTCAACTATTGCTAGTAATGTTATATATTGATTGCTTCAATAATATTTCATATCCTAAGGTTTTAAGGTAGCTAATGCTTAGCATTAAGGTTGAAACAAAACCAGCAGACATCTATTTAAGCCTACAGAAAATCCACTAAAGTGAAAGTGTAACAAGCATCACGGCTCCTTTGGAAGATGAGACTAAAACAAGGTGGCTGAAGATGCAAAGAGAGGATAACCAGAAGAAAGAGCAAGACCAAATAGGCAGTTGATTGCAAGATATAGGTTGACTTGGGTTCTCAGCTCACATTGCACAGCACATGCTCAGATTATGTTAACTTTTCTCAGCAAAGATCCTGGCATGAATACTTAATGAAGGCACAAGCTTGGATATCGTTAAGATGACAGCCTTTTAAAGGCAGTTCAGACTGTTCATCAAATTCACAGCTCTCTGAGCTTGCATTTTGTTTATTCCATACCAAACTCCTCCAAACAATAAAAATGGTGGTGAAAACTGAATATTTTAAGTAATAGCAGCTTCCAGAGAGAGATCAAACAAATCCTATTCATGGAACACAGGAGTTATTCAACTGGAAAAGGCTACATTATTTTTATCATCAAATACAAATGAAGTTACTCATTATAGATTTCGTAGCTTTCTGGACAGAGTAAGCAGCTACATGTAGTAGCAAAAACATATATTGTTTTAGTTTATCTCACAAACGGACACTTGTTCAAACTTTCTCAACTCTGGCGAGAAGCAATAAATTCCTTATTTGCCTTAGGTAAAGCAAGACATTAATAGAAAGCCAAAGACCTGACAACTTCAAGACCCCTCCCCTGCTGACATTGAGAGGAATTTCAACCCAAATTCTAAGATTTTCACAGTTTTGAGACCTCCAAATCAGTAGCCCAGTGTTATTTGAAAGTCGCTTCTGAAGGTCAGAACTGCCGGTAGCATGATACAGCACATATGAAACCCTTTTATCCAAGGGTCGTGTCAAGAGCCTCCTGATGATGTGCACTACATTCCACAAGCATCCCACAGAGAACCAGGTACGAAACCAGACCACCACAGCTGCCTTGAAAAACACTTACCATTCGAGGAAGCATACAGCGCTTTGAGAAAATATCCACTGATTTTGAGGGTTACCAGTTGATTCCGTTCACAGTGTAACACTTCAACATTGTTAAAAACTGTTGCATCCAGCTCCCCAAGTTTGTTGTCTCTGAGATCCAGTTGGGTCACATGATGCAGAAAATCTATTTCATTGGCTTCCAATCTCCTAATTGAATTCAATCTTGCAGACAAAAAAGGAGATTAAGGGTAGTTACATGTCAGGCTCCTGCTGACAAACCAATGCTAACTCTACAATCAGTTGCACTGGATTAAACTAGCATGCCTCCAGGTTTTGATCAAGGTTGATTTTAAATCCTTCTCCTTTGTTATGGTATTTTAAAAGCAGGATGGATCCGCTCTGTTGTTTTATACATCGTGACAAAGAAATGATGATGCCAAGCTCCTTCCAAACTACTTTGAAAACTACCGATAAAAAGCTCTGCAAGAAGGCAAGTATTACCGTTATTGCATCTATAAAAATAAAAGATGATCTGGCTGTTGTTTTTGCCTGATAGTTTGGAAAAGAACAAAACCTCTACAGTTCCTACTGGTCTATCATAATCATCTGCTGGAAAAGCCTGAAAGATATGAGTAAGCTGCAGATATAGGAGTGTCTTGCCTTATTGAAAGGCCAAATTGAGATTTATGAATTCACATATATTTGCCTCTCGCATCACCATGTTCCACAGCAAGCAAATTCAGAGACCTGAAAATGGGTGTTGAAAGAAAACAAAGCAAAAACCCAAGATGGGTGGGTCTGTCAGATAAAGAGAACTGGTTTTATCACATTGTCACTGCAGTGCATTGACGCTAATACTCGGCAACTTCCGGAGAAGTTACAACTGAATGAGATTATCTATAACCCAGCAATGTTTGAGACTGCAGAGCACTCCAAAGAGTTCAGTTTCCAATTCCCAACTCTGAACAGAACAATAAAAACAGTATAGTAACTTCTGCTGGCCCATTAAGCCTCCCTAGCAAGGATAAGGGGAAATACCTAGAGTTCTGTTGTTTCTCTTGCTTTCAAAGAGTTGCTCTCTGTGTAACAGTTGTGTTTTTGGAGTAGCTACATTTTCCCGTTAAAAGAAAATGGGTAGTATGTGTTATCCAACACCACAGCCTACTTTTTCTGTTTTCAATTTACAAACAGCGCTTCATTCTGATTTCACTGAAGCAAAGCACTGCGCTGTGCAGCAAGTACAGTTTTCAAACATGTTTGACATTTAGTATTCCAGGTAGTGTTACAAAGAACCACTGTTCACTGCTCGCTGCAGAAGGGATGCAGCAGACAATGACAGGGCTGGAACTGCACCGCTGGACCTCATGGTCAGCTCAGCCACAGCATCCCTATTCTGAGGCAAATTTATTTATCTATTTGCTTTTAACATGTATGCAAACACACAGACATATTTTAACCCCATCATAAATGCTTCAGAATTCATCCATCTATTTTAGCTGTTTTCTTAACTTATGCTGGCTCTTCCTTGATTGGAAAGTCTGACAACTACACAGCACTACAGTACACTAAGTTTTAGTTGAATAGCTTAATTAAATGGTTCCAAAATTCATCATTATTTGGACCTCATGGTCCAGGCTCTGAACTGAGCCTTGCCCAGCTGATTGCAGAAGCTGTCTTCCCCAAAAACCACAAGAATAAAGAACCACCTCATACCAGAGCCATTTGTAACAAAGATCTGGTTAGACTCTGCTGAGGACATCAATAAAATAATAATAATGTGGACTAGACTTTTTAACACTTTTTTTTAAGAAATATTAAAATATTTATTTTTGTCCTTTTACCTTCATTGCCCTTTTCTTCATCTCACACTTCTGTAACATTTCAGACAGAAGCTTCTTGGGTCAGGGACTATCATTTCTATTGTATTAACACTGCAGCAACAGGACCTGCAGGGTTCACCAGTGTCTCAGGCTCTGGGTTTTTTTTTGATCTTTTGGTGCAAGTATTAATTTCCCCCTCAACTCATGCTCCTATCTATTGATCCCCCTAAATGCTACCTCTTCCTCAAAGAAGAGTGCTAAGTCGTGGTAAGTGCTATGAGTTACATACTACCACCAGAAACACGGTTCCATGGACTAACACAAGAGATTCATAACCAGTGGCTACTCTGACAGCCAAGAAGAAACTGTTTCAACACCAATATTTTAGACCCACTTATTTTTCCCCCTTTCCAAATACCTACCTTAGATCCACATGTTTAATGTGAGGCATTCGTTTTAACACCTGTAGGTTCAGTGTATCTATGCAGTTTCCTGACATACAGAGCTTATCCATGGCAGTCAGCTTCTCCAGCACCCCTGGAATGTTGGTGAACTCATTGAAGGACAGACTCACGTAGCTGAGCTGATGCATATGCTCCAATTCATCAGGAAGAGACTGGAGAAAGTTGCCATCCAGCAAAAACGTCTGCAAGCTATTAAAAGCAGGGGAAAGGGAAGGGGAAGGGAGAGTAAAGAAAGTGAGTGACCTGTTAAATAAAATTTCCTTCCTGTAAACACACAAATGTGCTGCAGTTACAGTGACATAAAATATACAAAAGGGCAGAAGAAAGAAAAATGTTAAGGAATAACGTCTTAACATCTGCTACAGAAGATATCAACCAAATAATTAAAAGCCTTGGCAACTATGAAATGTAGGCTTAGATAGTTGTATTGTATCTTCAAACACCTCCAGAACTGGGACTTGTGTGGTGATTGAAGAACATAAGCAAGAAGGTTTAAAGATTTTCTTCACTGTGAAGGTGACCCTTTTGTCAAATGCTGGGGACTGGAAGAGCTTCGAGACACAAAGTGTCCTTGCCCTCCATCTGCAGCTCACAAGTGCTTCCATGCAGATCTACAAGCCAGTGTGCTCTGACAAAACCCAGGAAGTTTAAACTGTTTCTCATAGCAAGATTATGTACGGAGTCATGAAACTGCTTGTGGCCTTTATCATCAGGCTGTGTACATTAAGTTTTAAGAAAGTACTTGCTTGTGCATCTCGCCTACAACTGCTGGAACACTTCTGAGAGCATTGCAGGACACGTTGAGTTCAGTCAGGGTTGGGATACTGCAGACTGCCAGTGGGAAGTCTCCTAAATTATTATTGGAAAGGTTAAGGCTCTTCAACTTGGTGAATCTACAATAAGATAAGAAAAAATAAAAATAAAGGAGACAAATAAGTGGATCATAAACCACATCAAGTTGCCTTGCAATAATTAATACACGGTAGGTTTGGTTATGTAAATGCAAATCACATGCATTTTTAGTTTATGTACTCAAAACAACCAGGGAAACTACTAAACATTCAAGTTCAACACCACTTGCAAGAATTCACTCATGTTAAGCTGGCATAGAGAAACAGGTCCTCCTGAACAACACGCTAAATATATTTTCCTATGAGTGCAACAAAGAACAAAACCCTTGCCAACCTTATGATACATGTAATTTCTTCTGCCGCATCTCACCCTGTACTAAAGCATTGCTATTTTTCTGAATACATTTCTTACTAGTAAGACTACCCTAGCGACACAGGTTACAGGGCACAAGAAATTCTCAGCCTATTTGAACACTAAATTTTTGTGGTGCAGCTCAGCTCCATTCATGTGACTAGATAGTGCCTTTCAACCAAAAATTCTCATCAGAACAGGCTGGTTTGAATACAACTGGGAAATGTGCTGAATTAAAGCAGAATTCAGCAAGTCTTCTGTAGTGACAGAGGCAAATTCTTACACTCTTGATTAAGTATGATGTCAAAGCTCACCTAGATTTCAAAATTTTGTCCTTGAGATGCCACAGAACTCTTAAAAGCCCCTTGGTTTATCACATCAGCCAATGAAGCAACTTGCATGTGCTTGCCTTATTAAAGATGACCAAGACTGTTTGAACAAAAAACCCAAGAAAGGGACAATCCAATTAGCCAGCCTGCATGTTCAGCAACATTATTATGGTTGCCTAACAACCACTGGGAGGTATGCCTAAAGGCAAGTAAAAGGATGAATGAAAAGATCTGTGTCAGATTCCGATAGATGGGAGGAAGTTTCTTTTCCGGCATGATTTACACCAGAACATTTTATCTGGACTTCGTTTTACCTTCATTAAGGCTCAAGTCCTTTATTTGTGTGAGCAGGCTTTTATATAACATGGCGATGGAAGCAGAACTGCACCTATGAACATTGCTATTCCAAATGAAAGTAATCTCAGACAGCATGTGTCAGTGCATCCACAGCCTCCGCATCAGCCCAGCACATTATTACCTCAAAGCACTTTGTCCTCCCCCAACCAGAAAACGCAGACAGAAAATACAGCAAGCATTATAAGGTTAAAGAGTTTTAACACCAAAAGACTCTTAAAAATCCTTAACAGCCTCTGCAATCAACTGGCACGCACCTTTAACATTGCCTAAATCAAACTCATGTCACTGACTAAAACTCAACAGGAAAACATAAGTAGCACCTTCGTATTGTATTTCAATGGGGATTGTGAGTGAAGTGTGGATTTTACCCCAAAAGACAGGATGTAAGCACACTTAATGTTTACACAGGCTTGCAGCAAGCAAAGGAATACTGTGCTAGCTATTGGTATTTTGGTGCAAAGATGGCAGAAAAAAAAAATATGGAAAAATCATGGCCAGAGTTATCACAAATTTTTAACACCCTGTGCCATGCTGGAGGCAGAAGTCTGGAACATAGTTAAATGGAGACTAAATGAAATCTTGCAATCAAATTCCT
>NW_009648358.1:2390358-2397542 GCF_000708025.1 Charadrius vociferus
CTGCAGGGAAAAAAATACTACTGTGCAGAAACAATGACTAATGCATCTCTAGAGGGAGAACTGTAAAATAAAAAGGAGGCTAGGGTAAGCTAGCTGATGTTAATGAGGGCTGCTAGCCAGAAAAAAATGCACATTTTAAACACTATACCTTGACATTCCTCTATTTTGAGCGAAAAGGCTTAAAAATCTTGAAGCTAGAACTGAAACACGCAATCCTGCATTTATCTCGAAGATAACTGTAGATTTAGACCACAGATATACTGCCTTGAAATTTGAGGTGATTCTGTGGTGGAACAGCTGTCCCACATCTTCCTCAAAGTCAACTGCAAATACAAAAAAGAATAGCGGACTCCGGGCCTTTAGAAATTACATTTTTTTTCCGTATTTAGGCAAGTGCAAAAATAGCAGTGAAGACAGGAAGATTAAGTCAGAATAACTAAGCTGCTGAAGAAATATCAAAATGCAACCATTCCAATTTTCAAGTCAACCATGAAAGAAGAATTAACTCATTTAATCATCAACACTGAGGCTACAGCCTTTACCTGTGCTGCTTTGGAGTCTCAGAAGAACAGTCTCAGGGCTTTTGCCCACTAAACAAGTGAAAACTACAATCTACTAAAAGACTCCAAGTACAATCCTGAGATAAAATTGCAGAAGATCAAGCTAACACACAGAGGAAAGAGGACTGGGGTCTGGGCAGGTGGTGAAGGAAGCTAAGAAATACACTAACTCACTCCAATGCAGTGTTCAGCTTCAAGGCTTTCTGCACACATTCTTGTGTATAATTGTCCTAGGTTAAAGAGGAAAAAAAAAAAAAAAAAATCACCCCTCATCCAAATGTATCTGGAATACATCTCTACTACCCTAATGTATTTTTTAATGTGTGTTTGTTAAGGGTCTTCTGTGAGTAATCTAATTACTAAAGGCATGAACTGAACTGATTAACAGGTTTATATCGTATGCAAGGGAGGATGAGTAGTACATCCAGTATTGAATATACTCGTACAGAAGCTGAAAACGCACATAGAAGCGTATGTCAAATAATCAACAAAGGCAAGTTCATTGTTAAATGACATTTAAAGAAAAGCTGAAAGACAGACACCATAAGCTTAGTTAAAGAGATTAAAACAACTGGCAGAAAAGAGGTATTTTGTTCCTCTGTTGTAAACACGTTCATTTACAAAATGCTAAAGTTGCATTTCTTCTCACGGAGCAATGTCAAGTACAGAACATTATTAAGACAAACTAGCAGGCATTTACTCAAAGTTAAGATCTAAGTCTACTTCTCATCTTTGGCCACGGACTTCCCACTGTCCACATCACAAATGGGTTGGTGCACTGCTGTTATGGAGCACTGCCATGCTGCACATTTAAAATGCTGAATTGTTTATAGTGCTTCTTATATCTAGAGAGACTTATAATCAGTAGCACCAGTATCACTCGTAGCATCAATATAAAGAAGGTAGGTAGGAGAGAAGTATTTTACAGACTCAAGTTTTCTGTTGTTGCTGAGTTTGCAGAGTTGGGCTTTACATAGATTTTATAGAATTATACAATGGTTGGAGTTGGAAGGGACCTTAAAGATCATCTAGTTCCAACCCCCCTGCAATGGGCAGGGACACTTTCCACTACACCAGGTTACTCAAAGCCAGAGCAACACTGCTGTTTTCTCACACCCAAATCTTTTCTCCTACCAGAAGCAGGGGCACACATCAATGCTGCCCCTGTGGCATTGCCAGAGAAAAGAAAAGGCAAAACATTGCTTATTTGAGGCATGACACTGTAATAATCTCATATCAAGTCCATACATATGCCTGCCTTCCTTTTCTCCCTCCTTCTCTGGTTCTAGACTTTGTTATCTGTTAAAAAAGTCAACCTGAAGAACAGCATCTCTCAACATGCTACTTTCTGTTAGCTTACTAAGCTTTCTATTATATAAACCAATATATAAACACTCACTTCTTTGATCAAAAATAGTCCTAATTTAAGCTAGAGCAAAATGTTGACATGTCAACCCTTGGGTTTAAACATGCAATATGACTGAACACTAATTGCCATAATTGAGCCCAAAAATGCCCACTTAATCCTGAAGCTGCCACTTCAGGAGTGGTTTTAGTTTGACATATGTAAAATGAGGAGAGGGACTAACAAGAGAAGTTTGTATCATGGCAAAGCAATGAACTGACATACTAACTTCAAATTCAGATCTACCCAATGTGCACAGCAGAGGAATTTCCATTACACAGTACAGCATTTGTGTTCCGCTACATTTGGAGGGGAGGGAATAGCATATTCGAAATGGCCATACACTGTCATAGAAATGCAGCCATAAGAGACTTGTCTGACAAAAGCAGTCTTGCCCTACTCTTACTAAAAGCAATTAAAAAGCAGTATTTTACTACACCCGAAACAGAAGACGTGGCTTAACAAGGGACTCGGTTTAAGGAAAACAATCACTTTCTCAATACTATCGCCAGTATTTGGGCTGTCCCATGACTATGCTGTGGTTGCAGTTGAACATCATTTCAAGTAGCAGCACAACTGTCCCTCAGCTTCAGCACCATTTCCAAGCAGATCGATGGCACTTGCCTAGCAGCACTGTGGCAAGCGTTGGAACTGAACTACAACTTGCCACCTTCATGAACACCTGCTACTTTGGCCGCAAACTTAATCATGAAGAGAATTTCCATATAAACCTGACACACCAATTTCCTCCTTGGAAATAAAAGGTCCAATTTACTGCCTTTATGCAGTTGCGTCAGATTCCCCATCCATAGCCTTATTGCCTAAGGGCGCAGTTAGCCCAGTGCCAGAAATACCGTCATAGCATTTCCCTTCCCAGAAAGGTGTCATTGTAAAAGCCTTAAATTAGTTAGACAATTAAAATGAACTATTCCAGCCCTCTTGCCCTTCTAAATTTGTCAAGACAGCTGAACAGAGGTAGACTGTTTCTGCAACAGCTGGTAAGAGTCACTTGGACGCTGCAGGTGAAGGCTTTACCTAACTGAGGTCAAGAGCAGCCCTCCCCAGCTTGGGCACAGAAGAGCTTTTCAATAGATAATAGAGAGGAGGAAGGAGGAGCTCTGCTGGCGTTTTCCACTCCGTTCGTGTGGACAAGACTCCTGTTCATCCAGAAACCAAGTAGCTCACGTCACACCATGCAAAAACAGATGGAGTAAAAGTCATGTCAGGAAAGAGTATCACTTAGTCTGAGGGCAAACATTGATTCTGGTCAAGTCAGAAGAAAGTTGAACAAATTCACGCTTTAATTATCAATTTCTCCATTAGCTGAATGGATAAATAAAAGCATAGTTTTATCTGAATTTTTATTTCTTTCCTTCTCTCTTAAACCCCATGGGGGAAAAACAAAAAGAAAGAAAAAGCAAACTGACAGCAGCAATTTCAGTATTTTCACGACCTTTTATGCCAACACACCAGGAACAGTCATCCTGATATTTCTCCCCTCTACTTGCATTTAAAACCATAAAAGGCACAATAATTCTGGCATATAAACTTGAGTCAATATGTCAAAATTAATTGGTAGATTGTATTTAAAAAAAAAAAGGACTAAAACAGACTCCACCGCACAAAAAGGAATAACCTTAAATCTAGGCAGTTATTTTTCAAAATATACAAATAACCACTGATGTTAAGTCAAATTCAGACTACTTCCAAACTTAAGACAACAATAAAACTTTTATTCTACTACATAGTTGGTAAGAAGACCATAAAGACAAGAAAAACCAGACATATGTTTTGTTAGTGGAAATAATCTGAACCTACATTACTGTACTTTGCAGTTCTCAACTTCTGCACATACCTAGCGCACACTGCTTCATTAGAGGGGAAAGACTATCCTCAGAGAAAGAAAAAATTCCTAGAAAGAAAGTGAAAATATATTCTCTTTCTATATTGGACATTTATATTTGAAATACAAAAGCATCAGCTAGGGGCAAGCTTCCAAACTGAAACACGTTTAAATACATGAAAAGAAAATGGTTACTTTGGAAGCCATATCAGAAAGCAATAGACAAGTAGATCTGAGTAGGCTGATACAAAAAAACTGGATTCCATAAATATGTTCACTGCTTTTTGAAGCATTATTTGGAAGAGATACTGCCATACTCAGCCTAACAGGTCCACTAAACTGAAGCCAATTAAGAACTGCATTTTCTACTATCGGACTACACTATTTTTAAAAATGCTATTTTATAACATATTTCTTAGTGCCATCTATTTTTCTTTTACCACTACTCAGGAGTTCACTGTTCCAATTTAAACAATCCAAAAAATCCAATGTGTTTCAGGCATTAAACCAATTTTGCAATCTTCCCCACTTAGTCATTTGCAGCAACTTGATTTTGCAATTTATTTTTCTTTAATCAAATGTCACTGATTTTTGCCAAGTATTCACATGGGGGTGCTTTCTTGAGTTCAGAAAGGTACACAGGAGCTATGCAGAACACAACCAATCATGAAGATTTGGAAAGATGCATTAACAAAACCAAACTCTTCCTTCAACATCTTTACAAGCTGAATAAAACAAAAGCAGTGAAGTAACATAAACAACATATACCAAGTGTCTTCCTTAGTATTAATAAATAGCAAAAATGTGTTCCAAGGCTACAGAGCTGAGAAAATAAGCGTAGCACCAGAATATAGGAAACACTGGATGGAGCTTGTTAATAGTAGATCTCCGGTTGTCAGTGTCACACCAACTACTTCTTCTTGCCCTACTGTTTAGATGGCTACCCTTCAATCTTTGGCTTCAAGTGAAAGAGGAGAAACGACTATAAAAGCAAGGTTCCCTGGTTCTGAGACCATGAGTGTGAGAGAAAGCTCCCAGCGTCTTCCCGCACTTTGCAGCATGCAATGGCACTCCATTCCTCATGCTAGCACATTCCCCACATTAGCTAGATTCTTTCAAATAACTTCAATAAATGTGTGCATTTAAAAGCAAACTCCTTTCCAGAAGAGCATCCTAAAAACAAACAAAACCAAATAAACAAAAAACACCCCCAAAAAAGGAGAAAGCTCAAATCTTTTCCAGTGCATCTACTGGCAGTGCCCTGTGAGGACTGGCAAGGGGGAAGATGTATTTGGCATGTCATTAATCCTTCCAACTTTCTTCTCTAACCTCTGTTTCATACACTAAAAGCAATAATCACAAGGAGCGCTTCAATACACTTTGAGACCAACCAAGTGGCACGCTGGAGACTTTCTTCCCTGCTCCTCAATCTCCACGGACAAGCTAGGATCAAACTACATCTCACCCTGACTTCTAGCAAGCCTGTCTGCTGGGTTCACACCAGCTGGGTCACTAATACTGTTCCCCCCTTCCTGTCTGGGAACCTAAGTGTTCTCTGGGCAATGATTGCATTTCGAATTACCTACTTACTGCATGATGGGTTTGTAAGGAGGGTTTAGCTTGAGGACTCCTCCCCAAATTCCAGGTTTTCAGATAAAAACAGCTATCCTACAGTTGGAAGTAGCAAGGGATTTCAGAAACGCTTGCATCAGTATCTCAAGAGTCCTCTAGACTCCTCATGCCCTATAGATGCAACTTCAAGTTACTGCCACGAGCCCAGAAGAGTTTCAGCTGAGATGCCAGAGAAGACAGTTAATTTCTAAAGAGGCTCTGGGGGAGAAAAGATAACAACTGATTTTAAGATAAGAATCCATATAATCATTGTTAATAATTAACAACCACAATCAGAATAACAACTTGTTCTTCAGACAAAATTGGCAAGCATCATTTTGTTTACTGTTAAAACAAACTTTGTGGCTTATTACATCCCCCCTTTCTTTCTCCTTTCTTTTTCTGTGTGTGTGTTTGTTTGTTTTTTTTTTAATTTGCAACAGTCATATTAAAAATCCACATACTGACAACTTACTTTTCAATATTAACAAGCACAGTATTCTTGAAGCCAACGTTTTTTTCTGACAGCGCTGACTGAAACAATTAACTATAAATATAAAGTGTGCTTAGCCCAGTGAAGCAGAGCAACAGTAAATAAAGACTACGGTTTATGCATTTGCTTCAAACTTAGAGCAATAGTACTCTGCAAAACTAGTAAGCCCGAACTCTTGTTTGCATTTCAGAACAAGAGCTGTGAAGTTGCATTGTAGATAAGGGGAAAGTGAAGTTTGGGAACACAGTGTACATATAAATCTCAACTTTATGGTTAAAAAAATAAAATAAAATCCACCAACCCACATTACAAGAGTGTAAACAATAAAATTTGTGACAAGACAACAGAATGTCTTCAATAGCTCCATTTGCAGTACATAGATGCTAAAACACCAAGGGTTTTAAGGCAAATTCTGACTGAATGGGGATATCACAAGACACGTCAGCTGCTTCTAATACCACAACTGCTGGGCAATATTTCCACTGGGGAATCTCCTCTATCCCCTAAAAGAAAAACACCCTTTCCTATCATTTTAAAAAAGCTGCCACTGTGAGTACTGTACAAGTACCAACACCTGCTTTGTTTTTCTCAACACAAATGAATTGTCAGACTGCCTACTTTTATATGTAGTATGAAATATGTATTCCCTGGTAAGCAGGAAAAAAATACAGGTAGCTGTATATACCTTTCAATATCCAGACAATTCAGTTACAGAAGTTCTCAGCTGCGGAGTATCTGCAGCAACAGAACTTAAAGTCTGAATGGACAGTAAAGCAATTGAAAGTGTAGCTAGTGGGGAAAAAAAAGTGCATTTGCACCTCTGTAAACCTTCACATGCTACCAACCATTTAGTTCCCGAGATGGAGATTTTTTTTCACTTATGCTATGTATTGAGCAGGACTAAATATTTTATTCAGAAATGCAACAAATTACGTTATTTCAACAACTGAAAGTAGTAACTGCATCAGTGTAAGTAGGAATTCTTTTTTTTTTTTTCACAATCCATTCCTGACTGTACCTGCCAAGTCAGTGCATATGTCAGCATCTCGTTACTATGACGCAGCTGCTTGTGAGTCTGCTGAATGGGTAGCTGAAAAGTTGGTATTTTCTTCTGTCTTTGACATACCTCTTGTTTTGAAATCCAGCGTTCATGAGCATTTGTTAAATTACCACCTATAGTGATTTATTAAGAGGAACAGCTAGCACCATGAGCTGCTTATAGCAAGACAAATTTTCCTAGACTGCCTTGCTAACCAGATTTTAATCAAAAAT
>NW_009648358.1:2397553-2493349 GCF_000708025.1 Charadrius vociferus
ATTTTGGAGCCTTAAATATTTCTGGGCTTGATTCACTGGTGCTGTGCCCTGTGTGCGGCTGCAATTTAGCAAATGAGAATTTGGTATAAAAGCCAACAGTACCAAATCAGAACAGCAGAGATTTTGTACTTGCTTTGCAGTGGTTTGAAAGAACATGGGCAAACAAAAAAAAGACTTTTGGTTTATCCAGTCAAGTTTTACCTTGTGTAACCCCCAAAAGATCTCAAAATGGTTTTATGAAATTGGATTAAAAAGAAAGAAAAAAAAAGTCAGACAACTAACAACTTGTGTTCCCAGGAATGACTGAGCTTCCCTTACTTTGCACATGCTTTCATACTGTGATTCACTAATAATTTCAAAAAGATTACAGTGTTCCCTTCTTGCTAGATATTTTTGTATTTACTTACTACAGAAAAACAGACTTACAGTAGAGGCAGAGCTGGCTCAAAGCTTTTTGGCAGCACAAGTAAAATTCAGTTTTCCCACCCTAAGGAGACACCAGCACTGTGTTTCTTAAGGCAGGAAGGAGCATGGCTTGGGAGAGCGCTCCAGGGCCAGGCTCGTGCTTTTGCTGCAATATATTGGGAGGCAAAAGATAACTGACGGGGCACTGTTCTTCATAACCCTCAACAGGAACGACCACCTCACACAGCCCATTCCACTGGCATAGCAATAGGAACGGCAGCAGCTTCCAGCTACTCACCGCCTGCGTGATGCCACCTGTACTGGATGAAAATAAGGCTGGAGGACATCAGCAGTGGCAAAGGGAACGTCAGCGCCAAGGGGCAGGAGTTCAGGAGGCACGGGCTCTCAGCCACTGAAACATTGCCATGTAACCTTCCTAATCATTCATTTCTTTTCTCCAGGAGTTCACAGACCTTTCCCATGCCTTCTTGACAAGCTCAAAGCAATGGAGACAGAGCAGACTAGTATTCACTGATAGAACAGGACCTGCTCTCAGAAGAATGAGACACTCAATCAGCTTTGCACCACCTTGGGCATCTGCCACTTCTCCAGATTTTCCTGATGCAGAATCTCAGAAAACAGGAGAGTTTTATTTGGTCACCTGAAATCTTTTACTCTTGCATGTTCAGGCTCACATTAGTGAGAAAAATTTTAAGTTTATTAACTTTCAGCAAGACTCAACTGTTCCTACAACTGCAGTACCGATAGAACATTAAACAGACAACGAATATTGCCCATCATATTATTTATAAATGCTTTCTAATCCCAAACAGAATTAGCTGTATGTACATGGACAAAATATAACCAAGTATCTCCTGTACACTCTCTGACATTTAAAAAGGAAAAATGATAAAAATTCCTTAAAATTAAGACATTCATTATTTGTCCATGTTCATCACCTAACTCACGCTAAAATTTCACTTGCTATCTGGAGACCTATACCAACATTCACAGAACACTTAATCCAGTATTATTCTCCAGACTGTGTTCATAAGCTCTTGGAATCACTGCCTGCTTTGTTTGTGAAGCAGACCTGCTGGGTTCATTCATCTTCCAATATGCCAAATTTTTTGTTTTTCCAGAATGAAATTGAAATTATATAAAAATACAACAGCCCACATAATCCATCTTGTATTTTTCGGTTGTTATTCAAAGATGAAGGGATTTAGAAATGTGGTTTAAAACATTTCATTTGAACAGGACCATCCACAAATACAATCCTGAGGTACTCTTCAATTCAGTTACCACTGAAATTAAAATCACAGTCTTACATTCAGTAAGGAAACATTCATCTTTCTGAATACAGAAAGCCTGCTGATTCCACACATACATTAAATTATTCTGATCGCAGATCATGCTGCTGTCTGCCCATTTTGTTACATTCTTGGATGAGCTGCAATGGAAAGAACACCTGGAAGGTCACAGTTACAAGGAACAAAGAATTAGGGTTAAGCAGAGTAGAAAGGGGACAGGAATCAGGTTGGATTTATTAAGTCAGGGCTTTCTTTGCTTGGGGGGTAACAAAAAAACTTCTAAGTCAAGTCACATACAGTACTGTTCCTACCTAGAATGCATCCCTGTGATGGGCTCACTTCACTCACGTGAATCAAAGACTGAAGAGCTACAGTCTGGCTTCAGTAGGTAGATAAAAACAATGCATTCTGAAACTGCATTTTGGGTTGAAAATAGCCTTCTATTTACAAGAAAGACATTTAAGTTTCTTATGAAAGCTAGTCTGTTTCTAACACACAGAGTTAACCCATTTCTGAAGCATTACAGCCAGGCCAATCCTCCACAAGAGGAGGTAGTAATTTTTTAGGAAAGTTCCTGTAGACCAGTGGTCACTTGGCTCCAAGAGCATAGGAAGATCAGTAGAACCATATCACTTTACCTTTGTAATTCACTAAGCGCTCTACTTGTGGATGGGCTGGGGTTTAGCCTCAGGAAGTTCTGCTTTAAATTGAGATGAGTGAGGTCTTGGCTATAAAACAGGTTGGCAGGCAGGTGCTCCAGGCTGCAGCATGAAAGATCCACTGAACTTATGCGCTGTGATGCAACCTGGAAGTTAAGAGGTACACCAATATGTTAATACTGTAATAAAACAAGAACATTTTCTTCACCCCTACTACAAGACAAACTGCTTTTAAGCACAGCAGAAGTCAGCATCGGTGTATGTAGCTGATCTAACACAGTTTACATCATTGCTGCAAGTTATGCCACAATCTCTTGCTTTGCCTCAGTGCTAAAACCAAGTCCACAGATGGCTAGCAGGGGGGAAAGCGCAAAGGTTTGTCAAACCAGTACATGAAATAGATTTATTTTCATCAATGAAGTTATGCGATAGTCTACGACCAGAAAAAAAAAAAAAAAAAGAGATTTTACATGAACTTTAGTCAAGTTCTTTAGTTAGAACATAACAGCAGCAAAAACATAGTGCAGAAGTCTTCTATAATGCTGCATGACTGGTCAGTATACCCAAGTGAGTGGAGGTGAGGGGATAACAGTTACCACCCAGCCGTGGTTTCCAGGGTTAAAAGCAGGTATTAAATGGCAGAAGAAAGAGTTATCCCACTTATATCTTACTGGAGAGAAAAAATATCACATCAGCAAAGCACCAAGCACTCATCTCTTCTCAGTGAATCAGAAAACTGTCCAAGAGTGATAAAAATGTGACAAAAACAAAACTGAGATTTGGGGATTTAACACTGTTTTCTAGAAATGGGAAGGTAAAACAAACACAGTCTATAGAGGCTAAAGAAATCATACCACCTAGCATGACATATGGCTAGCATCATTCCACAGAGACCTGCAGGCAACAAAATCAAGTAACAGCAACTCTGTTCCTTACCAAATATCTAAGATACAGCTGCATGAACTACATCCTGCTGCTTTACTTAGTTACTAGCCTTTATTAAAAAAAAAACAAAACAAACAAACAAACAAAACCACACAAACAATACTGCAATGCAGAATTCTTACAGTTTCTGTCCAATACTATTAAAAATATCCTTTCATGAAGTAGAGTCATGGAGCAAGTTACATAACAAAACAATACCACACAGCAGTACAAGGCAGTGTGGATGGTGGGCAAGGAGGAGGGGTCAAATACTAGAAGAATGAGAAGCATTTTTGGAGCAGGCATGGCTTAGATCAAAGGAGGAAAAGCAAACCACCACCATTTTAGACTTCTGGGACTGCACAAACAGTGCTCAAATGGTTACACTGCAAGAGAAGCAATCATTTCATTTTGTCATTGGCACTTTTACTACCCTCACTTGCTAGGAATTCTGGAAGTACAAACACCATGTCTAAGGGACAAAAAGAGGAAAAAAAACCCAACAACTCATAATCTGTGCACAGTCTATAAGAACTTCTGAACTTTGAAGAAGGAAACAGCACCCAACCTTCTGGGCAGACATACAGCCCTTGCCATAAAGTACCCTGGAACCTTAAGACATGACGTTTTGCTGGCGTAAGTGAAGTAGCTTGCCACTGAAAAGAAGGCCAAGGAGTTTTTTCTTCCTTTTTTTCCTCTCCAATGCAAGCTACATAGGCCTCAGGATAAGTGGTCTCTTAAAAATACACAGCCATAAGCTTTGAGAGGAACAGACGGTGCAGTGTTTTTCTCTAACACGACCGTTAATAATCCAGTCCTCCCACATCCATTAAAATGCTCGAATTTTTTTACTCAATTAGTTCAGTCCTTTTGTTACTGTAGCTACTATTTTTCTTCCCCTTGTAGTATTAGACAAAAATTATTCACAGGCTATTCTGAGCAATCATTTCTGAAAGCTAGGTATTCAGTCTGTTTATGGTGCCAGAACCTGCCCGGTATGGTACAGTTCTCATAACACTCAAAACACAAGAGATGACAAAGTGCTGACACCCGTTAAATTAAAAGAGAGAATGTGTAATTTCAGGTGTAATGCTTACATACACTGTTGCTCCAACTACTTGTTTGGAATGTGATATGAACAGTAATAAGCAACCCAGCAGTGCTTAGCAAGGCATGTTACTTCAAAAATATCTAAAGTACCAGAACTGGTAACTCTGAGTGTGAACCATGATAAAGCAGACAAACATAACGAAATTCTACTCTTGTCTCAGAAAAGGATGCAAGTCCTTTCTTAAAAGCATCAAGCCCTGTGAAAATAATCTAGTTAAAAATAATTTTGTTTTTACAAGTTGTATGTTCTGATTATTTTTTGTCTGCTTGTTTGTTTTGTTGTTTTTTTTTAAAGGAATCACTTTGTTATACGAAGAATTTAATTAAGATTTTCATGCAATTGACATTTACTGAATGATGCCTCTACCACAGAGATAACTGTAAAAGTTAAAACCACATTTTAAAAGGTGTTAGTTCTGGAATCAGTTGGAATTTTATTGAAGTCTTTTTTGTTAG
Source organism: Charadrius vociferus (assembly GCF_000708025.1). Lineage (NCBI taxonomy): Eukaryota > Metazoa > Chordata > Aves > Charadriiformes > Charadriidae > Charadrius > Charadrius vociferus. The sequence goes on from NW_009648358.1 coordinate 2,402,421, forward strand.
CAAAACAGTACTCTAAGAATTAATATCTTCTGAATTGTTACAAGGAATACTCATCTAAACACCACAATTTTTCTCACAGGCAGGGATAAAGACTTTTCTATTTTCATTCCTCAATACTGTTCTGTAACAAATTCCTAGAGAACAGAAGAACAAGATGAAAAACAAAGAAGAGTGACAAAGGAGAACAACATCTTAACAATACTTTCTTTGGCTCACCAGAAACTTTCATCAGTTGTTCTGAAGTTCAGTATTGAAATTCTGAAATGATATTGTTCCCAAATGGAACAATAAAGGGATATTTTAATCATGCAATCATCTTCAATTGACTTAAATGGAGTAAGACTACATGTGTATTTTTGCTATTTTTTATTAAGAGCACAGCATTCTTCTAAAAGATGATACAATTTTTAATAACGCACTGGGTTTCCTTGACTCACTGTGGGGAATCACTGCAGAGATAAGCTGATGATAAAGGGTAAGAAAAGGCTGACTAGAATATCCCTCACACTCAAATAAAAAGCGTTCAGAGGACAGGACATTATCTGCAGAAGGTAGGGCTCCCACTGGAAGAAAAAAAAAAAACAACAAAACAAAACCAAGACATTCCACTGTAAATAAATACCCTAACAAGTTGTCTAGACTGGGTTCAACAGACCCATGCTCCAACAAACATAGTGAAGAAAGTCAGTGTGGTAGCAACGCCAGAGGGAAACACTTTCTAGATACATGTGGAACCTGCATCAAGCGCTCATTATGGCTTCTTTGGTGTTTCCTTTTAGAAAACTTAAAAGTGTAATTGTTTTATATGCTTTACATACATATATAAAAATAAAAATACAAGCAGCGCAGTTCATGAGTCCCCAGGCAGAAGAAGCCGTTGCCCTGACCAACCTTTCTGGAATGTCTTCTCATAACATCCTGAACTGCATGTACCCTCAACACTTGTTTTCACATGAAACCCCTGTTGCATCTCCAGTACTAAAAACATGGGAGAAATGGCTGGTGCAATGACCTTTTTGAAAGACTGGTGTATGACACCTTTTCAGTTATGGTAGCTACATTGTAAGATGTAGAGTCAACACCTGGCTTCTCCAGAGAAGCAAGAGATGCAACAGTTTGACAACAGGGTAGCTCAAACACATAGCAAGATCTTATACTTTAAGTCCACTTTTCAGTTGGGATTTTTAATCATCACAAATATAAAGAAACAAGATGAAACATGCAGCTTTCTCCATTCGCTGGATATGATTTTTAAACACTTTATGTTCACTCATTGTATTACAATGTCTCCCATTGTAATACTAGAGGAGTAGGAAGGGGGTAAAACCAAATTCAACTTTGCACATCAAATTACAAAGTCCAATGGAAGACTTTTTTTCCAGTTCCTGTTGCAAACTCAGTTAGGCAGCCCTGGCCTACAGTGTTTTAAGTTCTTTTTTTTTTCCAGTCTCCATGTGAACATGGCATACTAAAGTGCAGTTTCAAAGAATCATCATAGAATCATAGAACGGTTTAGGTTGGAAGGGACCTTGAAGATCATCTAGTTCCAACCCCCCTGCCATGGGCAGGGATGCCTCCGGGTTGCTCAAAGCCCCATCCAGCCCAGCCTTGAACACCTCCAGGGATGGGGCCTCCACAACTTCCCTGGGCAATTTGTTCCAGTGTCTCACCACCCTCAGAGTGAAAAATTTCTTCCTAATATCTATTCTAAATCTACCTTCTTCCAGTTTGAATCCATTACCCCTCGTCCTATCATTACATGCCTTTGTAAAAAGTCCCTCTCCAGCTTTCTTGTGGGCCCCCTTCAGATACTGGAAAGCTGCTATAAGGTCTCCTCGGAGTCTTCTCTTCTCCAGGCTGAACAACTCTCTCAGCCTGTCTTCATAGGAGAGGGGCTTCAACCCTTGGATCATCTTCATGGCCCTTCTCTGGACCCAGTCCAAGAGGTCCATGTCCTTCTTATGTTGGGGGCTCCAGAGCTGGATGCAATATTCCAGGTGGGGTCTCACGAGAGCAGAGCAGAAGGGCAGAATCACCTCCCTTGACCTGCTGGCCACACTTCTTTTGATGCAGCCCAGGATACGGTTGGCCTTCTGGGCTGGAAGTGCACATTGCTGGGTCGTGCTGAGCCTCTCAAGAAGCAACGATATACAACTATAGCACATGTACTACAAAGAGCCCTGGATCTACCCACTGCAAACAGCAAAAAGCTGTCATTGTGCTTTCAATCTTCCCCCAACAGCAATAAAATGCAGCTTTATTCTATGAATACCAACACAAATAATTCTGCTGGAGAGCTGTCTCCCTCCCTCAGGCAGTACGCCTTCTGCTACTGCCCACCTAAAAGCTGCACACGTGGCAAAGAACTAGGAGTCTCCCAAATATGAAAACTCACTTTTAAACATGTGTTACTTGTGCCACAATAGTACTTACAAGTATAAACAACAAGCCAGCAGTACCTTAAATAAAAAAGGTTTCACCATGGCATTTTGATTTTAATTTTTTATTGTTTTTAAAAAGGAAACAGTAGTTCAAGACTGGTGAAAGTATGGTATGGGTTCACTGTAAATCTTTAGCAGCTAGCAACAAAAATACAGAAAAATACTTGTATCAACCAATATTCTTGCCTCTTCTTGCTACACTGGGCTAAAAAAGCACTTTGCTTTGTCCATCAGTATAATGCCACCTCTGTCACTGAGCTATGCAACAAGACTGATTACCGTCTTTGTTTTAAGGCCTTGGCTATACTACAAAAATGATCTGTTGCTGACAATGGATGTCAGCAACAGACACAGCTGAACCCAGCTGTATGGACAAACACAAGCCTTGTTTACACAAGGACATCTTTTGGTGTGACCTATGGTGTGAATTTAAACCAATGTAATTATGTCTTTTTCCTGTTTACCCTCATCCCATTCCCTATAGCTCTATTCAGATAAGAAATTACTATTTAGGACTTCAACAGAAGACAATTAAAATAACTAAGCAGCCCACACTGTACAGGCAGCCAAATTCCCAGTCTGTTTGAACTAAGTTGACGATGTCAAATTACACCTGCTGTAGACACACTAATGCAAAGGCAGTGTAATTTCTCTCCTTCAGGATTTGTTTTTAAACAGTTCAGTAATCATCACATCCCACCAATGACTGCATAAGGCTTAACTAACCAGCGATACATACGCTTGAAATATCTAAAGTAACTGCTTAGAGCAAACAGGTTCTCCTCACCTCAGAACTAACCTTGCTTCAAACCCCTAATCCTCCTTTCTATTCGAGCATCAAAGCCCCGCTTGGCAGAGAGGCCTCCCTCCGCTGAGCTGAACTCCACAGCCAGGAAACACATCAGTGCCCTCAGCCACAGCCAAGAGCTGAGGAAATGTTCAGACTGGTAAACAAGCTAATGCCAAAAACCTTAATGAAGGAGGGGAAGAAAGAAATAAAACGGTTTTCTTTTTCTTTAAAGCCATATATTTTCATTTTTAGTTTAAATAACAGCTTTTAAAATGGGTGCAGTCTAAAGGGTGAAAAGGTAAGAGCTTTTCTGGCCTCTTCTTTTGTTTTCTTTCAAACATTAAATTAGATTCATGCTAACCCACGCCAAGGGCCTTGCAAAGAAAAGATAAACTCAGCAAGAGGCTTGAAAGCACATCACACAGATTCACAAACCCAACAGGCAATGCCATAGGTAAGAGCTGTAATTGCCTACTAAGATGAAGGGCAGGAACACACAGCGGTGTGGCAGCATCCACAGGGCACACGCTTCTCACCCCATCTCTCCTCCGTAGGCAATGCAGCCGAAAGCCTCTGGTACAAACACCTCATGCCAGCAAGACGCAGGGGCACAAAGATTATTTAACTTGTCCCTTCTCTCCTCTCATTAGCTCTCAACAAAGATTTACACAGCATACAGAAGTAGCTCACTTCTACTTTTGGCCCTTATGCAAAGCTCTAACAACTTAACTGAAAACAGTAGTAGCAAATGCATGTGGGGAGGGGGAAATGTGGAGGCAGTAAAGGAGAAGTTGTGCTCCTTTACCCTTCTTGATAGGAGTCCAGAAGAAATTTCATAGATGTGAAAGCCAGTGTTCCAGGTTTAGCATCAAGATCTTGAAAGTGAGATCTTGTCCAAAAAAAAAAAGTAACATTCGTCACCTGTCATTTGGAAATGTTTGGTGCTATCTGAAGTTGTTACCAGAACATGAGTATTTTTATTCCTCCAGGAGGAAAAGTTATCTTCTTCTAGAGATCAGGTACTGGTATCAACATCACACAGGGAGTGACATCAACACTGTTACCTTGGGGTTAGTCATGCTGGGATGTTCACACTGATAAGATCCCTGCAAGGACAAGGCTTAAGGTGCAACCTGGAGCTAAGGGACAGTAATTAGCTGTAGCGTTAAGCTACTTATAATTCAGACATGTGAATCTCCAATGGTGGAGCAAGGAATGCTAATATCCTTAAAACAGCTTGACTGAAAACAATTCATCTGCAATATTGCAAAACAGGTGATAGTCTCACAAAAGTTGAGAAATATCCCTTTTTCTTCTTACAACTTGTGTTAGACTTAATTTTCTACCAAGACAAGCTACTGTACCACCAGCAAGCAGACTTTGCAATGAGCAGCCTTCCAGCAAAGACTTTCTTTCAGCATTTACAATAGATTTCAGACTCTTGCCAGTGAGACTTCCAACAGATATTCACTTGTCTGAGTCTCCCCAGTCCCACATGGAGAAGGTTGTGGGGTTTTGTTTATTTGTTATAAATAAGAGGTTATGCTAGGTTCTCAGTTCCTGACTTAGCTTCTCCTAACACAGCTGCATCATATGGATTAATTCTACAGTGAGATGAACTCTTTTCATGACATTATTTCACAGTAAATCAGAAAGGCCTTCTGACCCAAGTGATTTATAACACAAATAATCATGAATATAGCTCTACTGGCCTGGGGCCTAAAACTGGTCTCCAGCACTCATTCCCTCTTGTCCCTGGATACCTTCCTCCTTCTCCCCTGACTAGAGAAGAAGCCTAAGGAGACCAAATGTCCCTAAAATTAGGTTTTGCTAACAATTCCTCCCCTTTTTTCCTCCATGCTAGGCTTTGCTTGGAAAGGGTCACAATGTTACAGCCATTCAGTTTCAAGACCAAGTCAGTTATCACCTTATACGTACCGAAGTACTGCACAATACATCAGTCCCCTCAACTCCCTCCAGTCTCATGGGATCTGGTCACCACAGACACTTAAGTTTCCCTAAGCTTCATTAAGAAGAAAGTTACATTCCCCCACTCACTCCTACCCCTCTACCTCCAGAGACTACTCAACACACTTTGGGATCCTCCTGGATTGAACACACCTTAAAAGGTAACTTCAGCAACACCTCACTGAGATTCTAGCTGTAAGCCACGGCAATGCTTTCCTGTATTTATGCAAGAGCTGCACAAATTCAGCTTCAATAATATCAGAACCTGATTTAGAGGCTTCAAAAGACATTACTTGAAAGCTATTCCAGATGTGTGGGCGATACCTAGTTTTCCATTCTCACTCTTGGCTGCAATACTTCAATAACTACTCTATTATTAACTGAAGGCAGCAAGTCCAAAACAAGGACCACAGACTCCAAATTTCAGCAAGGAAAAAGAAAAAAAAAAAAAGTGAAGCTATAGTTTTTCTCTAGAACAGAAATTAAAGAGAAAAGCTTGAAGTCACCAACTACACCACTTTGGAATCAGCTGAACTATTTTCACATGGAAAACTAACCAGCTTAGCCAAAACACCAAGCTTCCCTCCCAAATCATTAAAAGAGAGACTACACTGAAACACACACAGAAGTTAATTTCCAAAACATCAACTAACCTCTAACAACAAAAGGACCAAAAGAATAGGTTTTGCAAGGAAAGAGGAGGAGGAACACTTTCAAGTGTTACCATCAAAAGAGAAATAAAACTGGCTTCAAGTTTGCTTTGATTCAATCTTCTGCTTTCAGACGAGATGACAAGAAGCCACTCACAGCAAGAATGACCAGATATGACTGCAGAGCAAAGGTCCCAAATATTGAAGATTTCACACACACAAAAAAGGAAGTCAAGTTCCACACTGAAACCAGAGGTTTGTTTATGTTTGAATGCTTGTAATCACCGCTAAAAGGAAGCTGTGGGTTTATTTTTAGGTATCTATTTTTAGAGAAAGCATTATCTCAATATTGTCATTTTATGTTATTAGAGGAAAAAATGGTTTCCTCATACTAAACTTAGAGTCATCACGTTTCCTGCAAGTAAGCATCAGCTCAAAAAAAGCCCCACTGAAAAATGAGAAAATATTTCAGGGTTCTTTTTTCTTCACTAGATGTTGAATAAACAGTTGCAAACAGGCTAATGACGCTTCTTAGTCTCACATATGTAACAAAAACTGGATAGTTGTTACCCTCAAAGAAAACAAGCTTTTTGCAGAGCATTGGATTTGGTTAAAAGCTATTTTCAAAAGATGCCACTGATGTTGGCATTATACTAAACTCATTTTTAGGTCATACTAGTATAGACACTCATTTTCAAGCCTCCAATCGCTACTGGCATAAGAAACAAACCAACTACTGCATGGTCACCCTCTCAGCAACCAGCACGTGCCTGACCTCCAATCTGTCCCCAATGCACACAATCACGGTAGCCCAGAATCACAATGGTACGTTCAAATGCATGGACTAAGACTACAAAGTTATAATAAACGTCAGAACTCGTAACTACAACACAAATAGCATTAAATAAAAATCCCTGCAATGATGAACTCTGCAAAGATGTTACAGCTCGTTACAGTATCTAGAAACACATATGGAACAGGTCAATCGGCTAGTGAGCACGGCAAATACAGCGTAGGGATAATTTAACCATGAGACAAGTGGTTTCAAGCCTTCTTTACAGGCTGAAGGCTGCATTTTGTATTAAAAAAAAAAAACTGCATTCCATACTGAAGTCGGAATCTGCACTTTAATCTTTCTCCTGGTTGACCATGCCTGATGTAAGAAAGTCAGACGTTAGCATCTGACAGTATCTGAAAAAAAGATGAAGCTATGAGCGCAAGTGGACATGGCTTATTACCCATCACTTTAATTAATGATCAGAATCTTCTGTGCTGAAGGAAAAGGCAGTCCCACAGCTCAAAGGTGGGTGAAGCACAGCTGAAATGCAGGTACATCTCTAGCAGTAACGCTCAATTGTTGCTCACTGCATTTCCTCAGCACTGTTCCTGTAAAACACTTGCACAAGCTGATCACCTTGGTCTCCTATTTTGAATATATTTGCAGAACCGCAATCAAGTTCAGGAATTCATTTTTAAATTATGCAGTTTATTTCTATAAATAAGGTCTGTAACACCAAGCTTGTGTGCAGTTGGAACTCAGACCTTTTTTCCTTAGAACAACTAAAAATCGTATTAGTAGAGTCACAGATCAGATTCATCCTCTTCATACAATTCAGACTCACACTTCACAACATAGTCCCCAAACACAATTGTAAAAATTGTACTGAAAAATAGCTAAAAGACTGAAGCAGTTGGTCAGAATCAGGTGACCTTAGAGAGAAAAAGCTAAAAAGTTAATTTTGCACTGCTGCTTCCGGTAGGTCTCTATACAAGTTGCGGAAAGATGGAGACTACTACTGTAGAAGCTCCTGCATTACTTACTTCTATAGTATAAACTAAATTCAAATCTGTTGTCATTTTCTGCTAGTTTCACGGTGCAAATAAGTGCACAAAGAGAGCATTCTGCACTGACGTGAAAGGAATAAGACCAATATGGCAGCACGCCCTTCTCCCTTGAATTTGCTATTCTTGCTATTTTTAGCACTTTTTAAACATAATGTACACTGACATCATAATTTAGCCTCTCCTTTTTCACAGCAGGCTGGAGTCATCTGGAACACCACAAACATTTCCACTGCAGACTTGAAGACAAAGGTGACTGAAACAGGGAAGGGAAAATATAAAGGCACAAAGGAGAAAACTCTTAAATTTGATAGTTTTTAAATCAAGGATCTGTTTTTGGATATTCCTCATATTTTAAACAGGAGTGTTCTTCTGTATATAGGTGCAAATCCACCCTGGCACCTAAGTCCCACACAGCTTACTACCCACTAACACACTGTCACTAGGGCCACAGCTGTGCAACTGAGCCCAGGAAGCAGACGACGGTGTGCACACGCATATGGCCGTGTGCCTGTACATCTCTACCTATCTACATGTATAGTGCAGCCATACACAGACAGCTTACGTGAGGCAGTCACGCATTATTTATAGCCCTTGCCTCTCATCGCCTCTCTTCCTCTACCTGCCCAGCTGAACCGAGAACTAAAGCAGGAAATAATTGTCCCATGAAGCTGTCGACACACTTCCTGCTCTTCTAAAGTCGAGAGGGGAGAAGTTCGGAGGGGTCAGATAACCTGTCTCAGCACACCCAGTGATGCATGCTATTTCCAAGAAGATAAAATTCTGTAATGCGTTCCTGCTTAAGCTCTGCAATATTGCATTTCTGAGGCAGACGTTGACATCCCATTTTAACTGTGTGCCTTGGAACACAGAGGACTGATAAGCCTTTTTACTCCAGCCAAACCATCCGTGTCATGAGTTGTGTAGTAGTCAACACACAGCAGTTTCACATGTTGAAAAGCATTAAACTAAGTTTAGCTGTTAGAAGTGTCAAACAGCAGGAGCTCACTACCACACCTCAAATACAAGCCTCACGACAGCAAGTTCCACCACTCAGTAAAACCTTATACGTAAAACTTTTCTCTCTTGTGCTATATTAAGGCTGTAGCTTTTTAGGTTTTGGAAATGGCAAACGAGGAAAGCCCTTATCATGTAATCTTCTCTGTTAACTGCACATTCTTCACCCATCCTTCTGCACTTGACATTCAAGTAGTAAACAGTGGGAGATCAGAATCGCTCTGCAAATAACTGTGTGGGTTCCAGAACCATCATGCCAACTTTATGCAGACAAAATTCTTTAAAGCCACGAAGATGTCCCTTTCTTCCTCCTCTGCTCCCCCTCCCAGTTGCATAAGCTTATTTTTCAACATTTGGCAACAGAACAAGCATATTAGATCACAAAGGACCAAATTTGTTGTTGTTGTTTTTCTTTTGAGCTTCCTTAATTAGGACTCCAGTATTTGGAAAGTAAAAGGAAAGAAATGCACTATGGTATAGAACTATCAATATTAACGAAAAAGCCACATTTCCAGCTTTTAAAAATATTCTGTTTGAGGCTAAATCAGCATATCTAAAAGTGACCTATTTGGAGTAAGTATGCCACCAAGTTCAATATTTAGGTCAATGTTTGTGCAATTTCCAGCCTGTCCTGAAATCAGTCCTGTTCTCAGGACACACACATACATGAAAACCAATCCTAACACCTATTCAAAAATCCTTTCCAAAAATTTACTGGGGCAGAGCACAGGAGCTGTCTTGGCTAAGATAGATTTCACTGCTAGAATCAATCAGATGATACAGGAGCAATACTCATTTTTCAATTAAAACTGAGTCCAAGTCCCTTCAAACAAGAATTCAAAACTTCTCTAGCATACATATATTTATTGCAGAAGTGACGCATTAGGATATGTCTCATTCTGGAACATCAGTAAAAAGTCACCATTGCCAATATTCCGCGGGGAGATAGACTGCAGAGCAAGCATTCTTTGCAAAGTCTCCTTTCAAGATTAAGCTTGTTCTTTAAAAGTTAAAGGAACATCATCTTCCAGTTCTTTTGACGTATATAGAAGACAGACACGAAAATTTTTTTCACAGTTAAAAACTGAACTGAGCAATTTTAATGAAATATTTTAGCAGGGATCTCCTTCTACATTAAAATTTATAATTAAAACTTTTATTACACTTTTATCAGAAGCCTCAGTTTTCAGCAGCATGCATCAGGAGCATGAATGGCTGCACAAAAACTACTACTGAACATAACTTAACACGAATGTCAGTTTCTAAACAAATGCCATTAAAAATATCTGTACTTAAAATAGTCTTAAATATTATTCATAATAATTCACAAAAGTGCAAGTACTATAAACCCCACCACAATTAAAGAAGAACCTGTAAGCATTGTGCGACCAAGCCTGTAACAAGCTCAAAGTTAGAGTCATAACATCTTCCTTCCTAAATTTGCTTGCCTTTAAACATACAATGCTTTATAAGGTATTTTCTTGGTTAGCAAAAATATTTCAATTTCTTTGAACCTGAGTAGCTTCCATACACCTGAGGCAGAGCACTTTATATAAATGTTGGGTTTTTTCCCCTGCGCGCAAACGCTAGCTTGTATGAACTACAGAGCTGAAGAGGAAACTTTCTCATTTATTTGTACATGTACAACAGAGTCAATGCACCTTACAATTAAGCACTTGGACATGAACAGCATCAGCTGGAGGAAATTTGAGTTACTTTTGAAGCTTTACTAGTTTCTCTGTTTCTGTTCTTCAGAAACAGTGTTACTGCACAGTGCTTCCCACACATCTGCCTTGCATACAATTATGCTTGCCTCTGTTTTTCAGTCTAAGGAGAGAAAACCCAAACATTAAAAAAGCAACTTGAAGTTGCAAAGTACTGCTTCAAAATCCATTCAGAATGCTGTGTCGCAGGTTTTGGGGCTGGGGGTTGGAGAGTTGGGGAAAATGAAGCATATTTTTTTCCTAAAAAGCATGTTTTACTAACAAAAAGAATAGCATAGTGAGTTTCTTCAGTTCTGACAGTCTGAAAAGACACTTCAAACTATGTATTTTCTTTCTACTCTTACATAAGAAAAATGGGAGGATATCATGAGCACATGGGGATATGTTCTCATGCTGGCTATCATCCCAATGCTGTTAGTCATTTGGGTGAACCAGAGAGAAAGAGAGAAGCACAGCATGGCACAGAACAAGTTTATGCTGCCAGTAATTCAGAGGGGCTTTCTAGCCATTTATCTCTACTTCTGAAGTTCATTGTTTTCCACTATTTTTCTCACTCATTAGATTTGCCTTTCATTTATCTGATGTCAAAGCCACTGGAGATGAAAGGGCGCTACTCTCCCAGAGAGAGCCACAAAGCGGCAAGAATTCAAAAACCTGACAGACCATGCCTCACCATCTCATAAAACATATCTTGGGGATTTTTACCTTGAGGCTTAACAGACCTGAGCAGGGATGCCAGAACAGTGTTTTAAAGAGAATTTTAAAACTTACTCGAAAAAAACCTAAAGGTCATTTTAAATGATGCATGTGTTGGGAGGTGCAATAGTTACTGCTCAAAGCAAGTTTGACATAATAATCAAACCTCTTAAAAAAAAACAACCCACAGCCCAGGCTGTACCACTGGCGATAGGCTGGATAATACATTATTGCAATCTAAAAAGACAGAACAGATCTAGTGTGCCATAAATATCTGTAAGTAGTACTACATAAACCCAAGTTGCTTTACTATAATAAAGAGCATGAATAGACAGCCCAATCAAGTATAAAACTAATGGATAGTTTAGACCCAAATAGAAACCAAAGAGAGAGTGCTGACAGCACAGCAAAAGAACTTGCGTGTTAAAAATAAGAAAATCAGTGGTTCAAGATACATAAATTACTTCAGAGAGGATTTATCAAAAAAGTGGCAGGGATTAAGAGATAAAATAGGTAATTGCAAAAACAGCCTTTCAACAACACAAAGAGGAACTGAAGAGTAAAATGAAATAATGCAGGACCCAAATTCCCATAATAAATTGTACTCTAAGCACAGTACAAAATGTGGTTTACGAAGGTTTAGTTCGTAATTTTTTTTACTGACACAAAATGATTGCTTATTAAAAAAACAAAAATCAAACAGTTATAACACTAAAGAGAGATTCAGCAACATTTCCAAGCAAGAAAAAATATTTTCTTAATTCTAACAATTCAATCCTGAGGCTCTGTGTAAGGAACAAATTAAAAAAATACACCACCATTTTAGGTTTTATTAACACTGAAACAAAGCATTTTAAACTGAAATTTTGACAGTTATATTTGTCATCCTCTTTGTTCTAATGATCTCCCTCCATCCATCCAGCTGGATCAAGATGAGAAAAGGGAGAAAGTCCAGCACTGCACTTTGCTTACACAACCATGGTAGAAAGAAGTCTCAGTATCAATGCAGAAAAATTCACCTCCCTATTGCCTATTACCAAGAGCTCTCAAATTTTCTGTGCAACACTGACAGCAGCAGTTCATGCCAATGAACCCAGAAGAGGGACTATATCACTGCGTGGAGAAGACAGAACTGGGGGAAATGCTACGAACATCCCATTCAGGTAGTAATTAGCACTATTCTCACCTTTGATGCTTGTCGAAGCCATCGCAAATATTCAGTGAAGTTATCGAAACAAATGTAGTAGGTCTGGCTTTGAGGTCCAGAGGAGCTAAATGCTAAACAGTGCTGGTGCTTTTTCACTTCTTCCACCTACAGTAGAGACACGAAACTATTAGTGAACAAGAATCAAAAGCCTCTTTGCAGAATTTCCCAGGGCAAAGTTAAAATGTGCCCAAGAGGAGCTCTTCAAGTAGAGTTGGACTAACCCTCTGAAGCACTCAAGCTGGATCTTGGCTGATTCGTAAAATCTCCACAAGAAAGGAATGAGAACAGAAGGACGAAGGAACCAAAGGAGAAAAACACCAAGAACGTCAACACTTTAAGAGAGACTGAGCACCACAAAAGGTTTCCCAGTGAAACACATTTAAGGCTGTCTTTATACAACCTAAAGAAGTACAATTTATACTCCTGGTTATTAAAAACAGGCTTAACAAAATGCTTCTCTTTCATCCCAATTAAATTCTTTGGCATTTCACAACTTGCTAAAAAACACCCAGAATACATCATTCTGCTACCATACACGAGAAGTCCCACACAACTTATGGTCTCAATGTCTCAGCACCGCATTCTGGAAAGCCTCTGCAAACCAGGAAGTGCAGAGTATTTATGGGGTTGAGGAAGAATATTTTTTGAGCAATAATTTAAAAAACAATTCTGTGCCAAACATCCACCTCCCAAGCTTTGTCAGCAGAAGCCCTCAGTACATTTTTCTCAGCTTGGTTCTCCTTTTCTTTTAAAATTTGTTGTCAGCTTACTGCTTAGCACAGTCTGCATGTTTTACATTACACGATTCATTTCTGTGCAAAAACAACTTAGAAATTCCATGTTAAGCAATTAAAAAGAGGGTACGCAATCTCTCCCCTTTTTTGAATTTTTTTAAAAAAAGAAATTTTCATCTCAAAGAGAAGGCTGATGGGGTCCTGAATCCTGTCCTCTCCAGTGCGCTACAGTCACAGATACAATTCACTGTCAGAGTTCACCCACCGCTGCTAAAACAGGAAAATGTCTCTATTTCAGTACCTCCAGGGAAGAGTTGAAGAATCATGTGAAGAATCATGAAAGGAGATAGGAAAAACAGCTCCTAGAAAAAAGGACTACTTCCCACATTGCTAGTATAGAATATTAATGAACCAACTTTAGTCTGCATATATAACATTGTGAAGCTCATTTCTCTCCCAATGACTCTTAAGAATCAAACTTATCGGTATGCAAGGTGAAAGAGCATTATTTCAGGTGTAAATCATCCTCCAGCTAATGATTCTCTTCCCATTATCTTGGCTAATCAAGCCAAGAATAGTGTTCTGAAACACTGTTTTGGCTGAAATAGCAATGTTGTAATCTTATTGTCTTCGCTGAAGCTTCACAGAATCACAGAATGGTTCAGGTGGAAAGGGACCTCTGGAGGTCATCTGGTCCAATCCCCCTACTCAAGCAGGGCCATCTACAGCTGTTTGACCAGGACTGCGTCCAAATGGCTTTTGAATATCTCCAAGGAGGAAGACTCCACAACCTCTCCGGCCAACCTGTACCAGTGCCTAGCCACCCTCACAGTGAAAAAGAAATTTCCTTGAGTTCAGATTGGACCTCCTGTGTTTCAGATGTAATCAATCAGAAAAAAGTCCAGTTTAAGCTTTCGCAAGTTAATGTTTGTTGCTGTTACATCAGACCACTCTTGTACAACACTGAACACTCAAAAAAACCCAACATTGAATATAAGCCCATGCCCTTACTGGTTAATTTTCAGATCTTAGAGTAACCCAGCATGGATAAAAATTGGATGAAGAGGCATGATACAGATCATACACAATGCACGTATCCTTTGGCTGTGCACGTGTAAAACATTTAACACTGCACACAAGAAAAGGAAACTGAATGTGTCTCCCTTGCTTTTCTCAGCATTTTAATCCGAATGTTGCAAATTGTTAAATATTAATCTGACCATAATCAAAAGTCATTTATATTCTTTGATAACCCCATTTACAGAAACAAGCTTACGGGGGGCTAGGAATCATCATAATTGAATGCAGTCTTCTCTGGGTAAAGATATAGGTGTTAAGCAAGCAAGTATATAAATTTTATTTTAATATCTTACTTTTCCACCAATTAAAGGGAGGACATGCATCTTTCCAGTCTGACTTTCTTTTACTGATGAGACAATTAGGCATGTTCCACAAAGGATAGCTTGGCGTCTTGTCCATCTGTTGACTGGCAAATGTATTTTCCCTTTTCGAACATTGTACATTCCTGAGAGCTGAATCCGTTCGGAGCTGCCAATGCTGTGGGGCTTTCCTGAAATAGAAACAAAAGCATCCACTTAATCATAGAAAATCTTTGCTTCTCTCAGTCGAGTCATCCTGAGACTTTATCAGCAAGTTTTCAAGCTACAGACTGCAGCACGACAAATGAAACAGCTTCAAAACCATGCAAGCAGGTAATTTAGTATCAGCTTCAGTACAGGCTTCTTTCATAGGTAGAAGTACATGACAGGCTGGTATTGTGAAGAGCAGATCACAGTCTTGGAGTATGTTAAATAACCTGCAATAGTCACAGAAGTACCAATTAATGGTACCAGACTTCTCTATGGCACCTGGAAACCAAATGTTTCACATTGACTGTTTGGTAACTGCAAAAGGGGGTGAAGTACTGCATGCTGACCCGCACCTTTGCACTTCCATGTCTCTTCTGGGCATCCTTAAGGTCATGGTTTGAATAGCTTGAATAACTTCCCAAAGAATACAGTTCCTACCCTCACCAGCCCACCCTGTTCAGTCCAAACCCCACAGCAGAGGTAGTACACTCAGCCACAATGTAAACAGATGCAACCTAGATGAAACGCCTCAAAGACTGCTTCAGTCTCAGTTTCTGGCACATAATTTGCTATTTATAATAACACAGATTATTAGCGAGACTACCAATTGACCAAATCTGTTAAATAACTTTAAATGGCTCAGATTCTACTAATCTAATCTATTAATAAGATTCTACTCTACAGAAAACATCACTAACAATGGCAACACAAAGACAAACATCTCTTGTCTATGCTCTTACAGGACCATGTTTTTAAAGAGATAAATGGGAAAACGCACAATTTGTTCATTCTGATCTGAAGCATTTATCCACATCAAGTTATCCTATAAACCTTAAACATCCCAGCCCAGATCTGAGTCATGCAAATATACTAAGTCTTCTGCAAACAGAGACAAGAAGTAGTCACATTCAAGTTGAAATTTCTGGTATACCAGTGTTGTTGAAACTTCGGAAGGGAGCTCCCCTGGATAAACAACCCAAAGACTATGTTAATTCCTAGTAGCTTCCACATCATGATAAAGGATAAATCACTCATTTTCCTACACTAACCTTGACCAAAATTCTTAAGAATCAAGGAATGAACAACTAGTTAGGACTCCAGAAAACCAAAGACTTGATCCTATCTTCTAACCCCAGTATTTCTAGACCAGTGCCAATTTAACTGCAGCAGTGACAAGTGCTGCATGCTATTACTCCAACTTGCTATTACTACTTCTTGTATGACAGCTCATTTGTCTCAATGAGTCTGCTCTTGCCTTCAACTTATTTATGGGAAGATAGAAGACACCTACCACATGCCCTACCCTCTGCCATTCTCTCACCCCTGCCTACCCTGCGCCAAATCTTGCCCTTATCTTTAAAAGCAGCCTACTTGAATCTTCCTGTCGGTTTAACGAGCCAAGACTTGGCACAGTTACCCTCAAGCCTTGCTCTGCTCTAATAAACACTAGCATTTAGGCTACCGATGTCTGCCAGTTTGGATCTGCAGGAACATCACTGTTGCTTGAAGCTAAAAGACTGAAACTTTAATGGCCACAGGGTATCAGCATCTAATACAAAAATAGGTGCCTCAAGAAAGCAGTGATTTCACTGCCAAGCAAATTCAAATCCAACAACAGAAGCTATGGATAAACACTTTGCCCAAGAGAGTAAAAGGGAACAGGGGATACCCATTCTACACAAAGCTACAGAAAGACAGATAGGGAATACAAGTGAGTAAAATAGAGCAACTCAGCCTTAAAGAAACACAAAAGCTGAATCAAACTTCACATTTGGAATATGAAAAATGTCATTGCTAAAGTAACTGATAATTTACCTAGCTTGTACAGAATGACGGACTCCATGCTGCAAAGCGTTGACTGAAGTATTAACCACAGAGAGAAACAATAAAATCTCTGTAATGGAGTAAAAAGTGCCTATTAAGTATTAATAGTATGGTTGTATAAGGAATAATTGTCAGGGGTATGGGTAGTTTCACCTCAAAAATTATGTTTTACAGTCATCTTCCAGGGCCTGTTTCTGGCTGTATGCTAACTTCACTGGAAAAGCACAACCCACTGCTGATTGAACCCCTTAAAATTGCAAAGCACAACCTCAATCCCTTGGGAAGCCCAGTTAATTTAGCAACATGCATTTTAATATAGCTGAATGCAACCTTCCTCATTCAAGAACAAAGGACATAATTCACACTTAATATGGGCAGACTTGTGTCCTGGAAAACATCAAACCTCAGAAGTTCTTTGGGATTATGGTGGATAACAAAGAGGATGAGCTCTTGCTACAGTGCTGCAGCCAAGATGCTTGGCAGGAAACACGACAGCATTCAGGAGCTATAGAAAAGTAACATTACCCTGCCTCAGCTACTGGGAAGATGACTACCACACTGGGTGCCCAAACTTCACAAAGGGTGCTGAAAAACTAGTCTTCAGAAAAGTTACGTGAGGAAAAAAAAAAAAAATCATAAGCCTGAGAAACCCGCTTCCTAGGACCAGACTCTCTTGGACTAGCTACATGAAGTTAGGCACAGCTGGACCTATAAAACTACCCAAAAGTCTCTAAAAGGCAGTTCTTCAAATTTCATATAAATTCACATAGATTGTAAGTCGCAAGTCACAGTACCAATTAGTATTATCAGTAAATGTTTACTAGAAAAGCCAGAACAGAGCTATCACTAGAAGTATTCATGCTAGGTATGAGCTGTACTTTCCCTCAAATGGGAAAAATTACCAGGGTAAGAAACTTCAGTTACTCCTACGAATACAAAAAAAATTAAAAACCAGCCCTTTCAAACTCTAAGTATTTAAGGTGCTTTTTTCCAGCATGTATGTTTTCCAGTTTCCCTTCCTATGTGAAAGCTAGAAGGTTCCTGATGAGAACATACAGAAATAAAATACTGGGCCTATTTCATTACAGCAAATGGCTTCTCTCTTCCTATTCTTGTCTACTTCACTACACAACCAGCCATCTGGTTGGACCAGCTGATCTTTCGAGGTCCCTTCCAACCTGGGCTCTTCCATGATTCTATGATTCTATAACTTGCAAAACCCCATGTTTAATATCAGATCACATGTTGTTGCCTGAGACACAATCTGCTCACATATCATTCAGTTTTCTTCCTGCTAAAGGGTTGTAATCATTGAGACCTGATAGTATCAGTGTTCTATTATCATGCAAGCAGAAAAAAAAAAAAAAAAGTCAAAAGCCGCTGGCTTGTTTTGATTTTAAGCAGAGGTTATTCAAGGACATACCAACTAGTCATGGAACTAGATCCCTAAATCCACAGAAGTTTTGTAGGTAACTGGGAGCAAAAGCCATTTGACAAGAAGCAGCCTTGCCTACTGAAAGATAAGCTTGGACAGACCGCAGCTTTAAAGAGCTCAGACATTTGCTGCCAGGAGAGCATATAAAATCAGGAAAAGTTTAAATGACAGCGAGCTCTGCTACAACAGAAGAAGGTTGGAACTTGGCAACAGTGCGAAGCAATCCTAACACTGGCTGCTCCTCAAATCAGGGAGGACAGCAGCAGGCAGCAGAGTCTCACACCCTGACACGCTGGGGAGCAGAGGACAAGGAGAGGGCTCAGAAGTGTACATGCCTTTTCTGTGGCCCAGAAAATAATCAAATGAGAAGGCAAATGACCTTTTCCTTCCAAGTTTACAGAAGGGATGGGGCAATTTGGACTTCACCAAAATGCCTTTAGGCCGCAAATTATGGCATAACCCTAGCATCACCATCAAAAAATCAGTCATTTTTGAGGTAACCTACCAGTGCCAGTGAAAGCAGTGTTTTCAGTAAAAGCATCAGCAGTTCTGAAATTACCTTCCTCCATCTGTCTTGCAGACCTCCCGTTCGAGATTCAGAAGACAGCACAAGATTCATATTCAGATTTTTCTTCTATACCCAAAGGGAACAGATGAGTTTTCACAAGGGCCTGTGATATACTGAAGCTGACAGTTGTGCAGATAAAACGGTAACAATGACCCTTTGTGACTTGAAACACAAATTTGAATCCTGCCAAAAACTTATAAGGTAATTATTATTGCCTCGATCACAGTGGATGCAAATATGCTAGAACATCTAGAAGAATCACATACCAGAAAGTGTTTTTCAAATACTAAACCCAACCAGAGCAGTTTGAGTATTTTAGCAAGGAACCATAAAAAGATTATTTTTCATTCCTGTCAGGACTCCAAGACTACAGCAACTCCTAAGCACACACACACACACACACACACCCCCAACAGGACTTTTGTTCTGGGCGAGGCATTAGAGGAGATGCCTCAAGTAATTATGAGCAGACCACTCATTTGGCTATTTTGACATTCATGGTTGATTTCCTCTCAGTTTTAACTTGTCCCAAGTCCTGGAGGAAAACTAGTGGTATTTAGAACAAGGACAGAGAAAAGCAGGGAATTTGACTGAAACGGCAGGACTGTTGTTGGAACCACGAACCCTACCCTGCTTCGCGGGAAGCTTGGCTGGGACACCAGTGATCTTTCCATGATATTAAAGAACTAAGACCTCACCACGAGCAGCGCGAGGAAGCTCTGGGTATGCAACATACTGACATACCGCTTAGTGCAAAGACTTCAAACCTTATTAAATAAATACCCACAGCCACTTGCTTTGGATTCTGGAATAAAGCTCTTTATCCTAGCAATGGAAGGCATATGGAATACATTACCATCAGAAGTTATAAAATACCAGCTCATTATGGGACATAAAAGTACTTGAGGAAAAAAAAACCCTCTCTGCAGCTATATGGCTGATTAAGTTGCAAGTACTTACTATTCCCCCCTGTTTGAAAAGTACAGCCAATAACGTCTGCCTCTAAAGAACGATTTAAGACATTACCAAAATCAGAGCAAGGGAAGAGTGTTGACATAAGAAATGCGTTCACTTCTGTGCAGCGGGTCTTATTTTTATTACTAATACTGGTCTGACGGAATGAAAACTAAAAATTCTCCGAGATCTGCACGGTGCAGCCAGCCCGGCCAGCTGGAAAGACTGCCCGCCCTGAGCCATCTTGGGTATTCACCAGCAGTAAGAGCAGCTTAGTTATTCAGTAGGAATAATGTGTAAGTTTGAAGGTTTTCAGAAGTGACTGAATGACTCCGAGTGCCTAATTTAGGGATGTCCTTTTCCTGCTACAGCTGGGACAGCTACAGAGGTTGTCATCCTCATCTGCACACTGTTGGGCCCCTGGCCCCAGGCCAGCACTGCATCAACCCTACTGCATCAGCTGCTTGCTGTAAGCTGTCCCTAAGCCCTTTCAGACAAAACAGGCTGCTTTAATTTCTTGCGTCTCTTTTTGACTGGGAGACCTTAGGGACAGCTCACGGTGAGTAGTTCAGTGTGGAGAGCAGAGGAATGGCATGCAGGGGCCAGAGCTGTAACACAATGGCTGCTGCTGGAGAGGATATGTAATTAAACCCACCCACGGCTTTCAGCAAACCATTTCAGAAGTAAGATATTTCACACGCTAACACTCTGTGACCATCAACTCTCATATGCATTGGAGCCAAAAAAAATCCTGAAAACCACCAGTCAGTTTCGAAGACTTCGGTCTGAATCCACTAAGGAAAGCTGGACTGTTTCCTAGGTGACCAGGTGAAATCAGTGGGGTGGGTGGCAGCTTCTCAGCTCCCACCTGGAACACCATCCCCACCATCTCTCTGAATTGAAATCAGGAACACCCCACACCCACATTGCCTGCAAACCGAGGTTCAGCACTGGTCTTGCCTAGATGTAAGCTCAAAGAGGCATCAGTTACCTCAGAACACTGAAAGCCCTTGAGTGTCTTTGCCCATCGTTTGGGAAACTGTGCCACAATAGCTGTTGCTGAACCCTTACTGCCAGATCATTCTGCACATTTCTACTTTTGTCCAAACCCTTTCATCAAATGCAGATAAAGCTACTGCCTGCAATGTTTTTGAAGCTTCTCAGTCATTTAAGGCTGCTTCCCCTTGCATTCTTGTCAAACTAAGGACAGTGGTGAAGACTTCAGGCAAGGCCCAGCGCAATGAGATGTATAAAAATAAAGCAGCAAGTTGGATTAAAAAAAAAAAAAAAAAAAGGAGGATGGCAAAGGAAGCAGAAAAGCACAAGTAAAAACTCTGAAACTATTGTACTGCTCTCATTTTTATTTTAAACTTATGAAGCAAGCCTACTTACAGTTACATGCTTATTAGAAGTCTTTTTCCTTGTGAAGGTCCACACTGTGATAATTTAAGAACAAAGGCACAGAATTAGCAGATTTTATATTTAACTAAGACCAAGGATTCACCTCATAGTCTCTACCAGCAACCAATCGAGGATACTTTTGCAAAGGTAACAGACCAAGTACATACACTGCAAAATTTCCCTTGGCAAACCATTCCAAAAACAGCAGTTGAATTTTTACACTCATAAAAATTCCTGCAAGATTTAACACAAGGCTGCTGATTGATCCTGTACTGCTCTGTGGAAGAGGGACTCAGTCACCATTATGCTGTTCTTATGGGCATGTAACTATTAGCATATACTTCACTCATTATATTCCTCATTTTGCTGTGCACTATTAATATGGGGGCTGGGGGAAGCTCTGAAGTGCTTAAGTTTCTTTTAGGAATTAGCAGTTCAAGCTATTCTACTTGAAGGCTGCTACCTTTCCCCTGAGAAACAAAAGCAGACCACAAATGTTGGAACTGCGTTAACTCGTCTTCTTCTTTAAAGAAACCTTCATGAGATAAAACTGGCAGAGTAGAAGGCAGACAAGCCTTTAGTCACTGAGAAACATATTCCTACTTTCCAGGAAGATCATCCTTAAAGACAAGCATTATCGTTATATGATGTGATATAATAAAACATAGTTACTATGTTTTATAGCAATAATCCTGCCTTCCACTTACATTAAATCCTCACTGGAGGAAAGGGTTGTATGAATTTCATAACCCAGAAAACATCCTTCTCTTGCCCCCACTGAGAAAGAATTCCATGTTTGTTCATTTGATCATTCCCCGTATTCTGTTCTCACAAATTCACCACCTCCATGCTGGAGCCCTAAAACCAGGGTATCAACGCTTAAAAAGATACTGTAGGCAAACTTTAACAACAATGTCTGTTTTTCAAAAGCATTTCTATCAAGTGTTATATATTTATCAGTGGAAAATGGCTGCAATAGCTTTACTGTCAAAAGCTAAATATCAACCTGCATAAGCCAAAAGCTTCTGAAGAAAAACCTAACAGCAGTTCAGTGGAATTCATTTAAGTGTCATTGTTAACCAGCATGACTTCTACACTAGGACAACATAATAAAGGCAACAGGCTGAAATAGGATATGTAGTGGCAAAAAAGATGCTACTTGCAATTAAAAGCAAGCAAGCACAGTGGAAGTTCATCTGGATTACTACATAGAGGCAGCAAACCCAAAGCCTTGGAATCCAATTGTTCTGACTCTAACAAGTCAATTCCAGATCGAGCTGCTGCAATGTATTTTCACAGGTTATACAGTTAAGTACAGCATGTATAAGCACCCCCCCCTCAAAACTCAACACCTCCCCACCCCCAACAAATTGAGAACCTACCTATTCTTAAATTCTTCATCCCATCTATCCCTACAGACTACTCCTGCAGATGAAACACAGGTCCTCCCCATTCAAACTCTCAGCCCTACACATTCCCATCTGCCTCACTTGCGTGCAGGAAATTCAAGCAAGTTACAAGCAGGCAGGTTTATTTATTTCAGCAAAACAATGAGGGTCTCAGTGCGCCCTTGATGTCCTGACTTCTGCTTGCATTAGAAATACAATGGGGGGCAGGCTGAATTCTGTTGTTGCATCCAAATACTTCATTTTGAAGAAAGCTCATAAAGGGGAGACAGTTGCCTGCTCTTCAGTAACAAAACTCAATATCAACTCCTTTGGGAAAGCACCATATGCCACCTCTGCAAGGAAAAATAACTGAAATAACCTGAGAAGGAACCATCAAGAAAAAAATGTCATCTTCCTCCTGTACTTTAACAAAGTTATAAAAAGCTGCAATATTGGTCTAGATGCTTCCAGGAAGTAGTATCTAAAACAACCTTCTCATCTTGAACTTAGGATTCATTTAAGGAATCTACTGAAGAAATTCATCAGCGAGATCTTCTACCAAGTATTTTTGCTCAAAGTAAATTTAAAACAGAATTAGTCTTATACTGAGAAGATTTGTGCCAGTATCTGATCACATCCCTTACATATATTTCTTAAAAAGAATACTTCAGCAATGCATTCCAAATTATCCCTTATTAAGACGGCCTCAGGAAACTTGACTTTCTGAACAGTTTTACAATTGTATGTACTGATATTAAAGAGGTAAAAATTGAACAGAGGGGGCCAAAAAGCTAAGCCTTACAAACTTGCCAGTAGTACCACAACTTTCATAAAAGCATGTAAGCTTCTGTAGGATGGGACCCAATGACTGCTCAACTGATCTTTCCCCTTTCTCCCCAACTCAGTCCCCATAAAGCACAGCTGAACAGAATGCTGGAAATGCACATTTGTTTTTGTGAAGTCATGCAAAATTGAATTCTACGTGTTATACTCCCAATGCACAATAAAGCCACAAGCACAGTAAAATCCCTGGCATCCCAAAGGATACTTACCCTGTCTAAAGCAATTGCTGTATTGGCAAAAGCTCTGAGCTAACCAACTGTTTTAGGCAAAGCTGGAGTCTTGATGGAATTCAAGAGCAAAACTGCACTGATGACTCCACTGAAGTTAACAGCAGCTTTCAGGTTTTATCAGTGTTAGATGCTCAACATAAAGCACAGCAATGTAAGCTCAAAATAACTACTTGAACGCACGCTCCTCTGAGAAGGAACAATGACAGCCCCTGGCACAAGTTCATCTGTAAGTCTTAGTACTACAACAGTAAGATAGAAACCCGTGCTCCTTACCAGCAAAAGCTGAGCAAACCCCCCCACATCCCCGCACCAACCTGCCTTGCCCTGAGGATGGAAGATATGACTAGTCAAATGTTTTAAAAAAGCTACAGGGGAACAAATATGTACACTAGGTCAAGGATTGTTTCACATAAACTTCATATATAACACAAATGCCATCTTTCAATGTATTCTAGACTAAAATTCCACCACTCACAAGATGACTAAACTGTTTCGTGCATTAAATGTATTCAAGTTCCAAGTACAATGATTTTCTCATTGCTCTTTCATCAGAAGAAACAAGTAAGGTATTCTACAACATATCTAAAAGCCTGTGGTAATGTAAATCCTAGTAAAGGTAAAGTATTTAAAGCATGACACTTCCTACAATAGACTACTGTACCGGCATTATTGTACAAATAATGTCAAAACCTAAAGTCAAGTTTTATCATAGGATGCAGCTGATAAACAGCTTATGTCAAAACAATTCTGTGCACTATTACAAGGCTATTACTAGCACATCTCAATTCAGTCTAGTTTAAAAAATCCCAAATAATCATGACATAGAACAATACTTAAAGATGTATATGCTGTCCGGTGAAGTCCCTCCAAAGTTTAGCACTAAGAAAGAAGGCCAGAATGCTGGATTTGGAACTGTCAATACTTACAATCAAGAGCCACATTACCTAATAAATAATAAAAAAAAGGAAATACTAGGTAAAAATTGAGTGACTGCTTTAAGTTGCACAGACAGAAAAATACAAAACCCAGAAGAAACAGCATGAGCACATTAGTCAGAGAGAATTATCTGTCAGTCTTAAACACTAAACATTTCAAATTCAGCTTCATTAACATGAGATTTCCATGCTATGACTAGAAGGAATTCTGGCTGGGCAATGTCCCTGTAAGCCAATCTTACTGCATCGTATCAGACAGTCTGCTCATACCTTGCTAGGTAAGCTTAGTTCGTACATTTTGTGTCTATACCTTGGCTGCTTTCCCCACATAGACAATATTTGTGCGTGCATGTCATTTTATATCATATGTTTACACAAACCTTTTTTTCAAATAGCTTGTCAAAGCAAGAGTCTTTTCGGATTGCAGCTTTGAGTTCAGTAAGTGGCACAGAGTACAACTCCAGCTGAAAGTGAAAGCTGGAATAAGCCAGGAGGACTCTCTTTGGTTGCCTCTTTCCCCCTCTCTCCTACAACTCCGTAGCTAGAGACTCTTCCTAACAACACCCCTAACAGCCTTTCCTTTTCACTTCTCTCTTATCAGCAAGCAGCTTCAAAGAATCACACAGAAGCCTGGATGATGCAAAAGAAGAGACAGGACCAGCCGCTACCCTGGGAAAGCTTCACTACCCCGATTTCTGCCTGCTTATAGCCGACAACCTTGTTTTGTTGCTGAAGAACATGTACCCTTTGATTTGCTCTAAATCAACTTCTGTCATTCAAGTGTTTGCTTTTTCAAAATTTACATGACAAAGGTTGGATTATGCTGACATACATTAAACTTGTATGTCAATGCATGAAAATACGCAGCAGTAAAAGGCAACTTGTATCAGAACTCTGTACTTGACACCACATTCCAGAGAAAAAACAAAGACAAGGGAAGGAAAGCTGATTTTATAAAGTGAGAAGGAAACCATGGGGAGTAAGAGATACGTATCATGAAGAAACATGAAAGGGAACATTTTCCCAATGTCTTTCTACCCTTGGAAACAGAGGCAGGAAAGATTTATCGCATGCCCACAGATATCGGGTTTGACACCGTTTCTTCTCTTTTCTACCAGAGAGACTAGAAGTAACTGGATAGCATATGGGAATTGTCTAGGAGGGCACGTCATACAGTTTTATTACAAAGGAGAGGAAAAAAACTGAAGAGATTGGCTTTTTCCATTCCTTTTTTAAATTAAATCAACTATCACACATCTGAGTCATCCCCAAACCCATCAGTTTTCTGTCCAAAGCACTCAGAGGGTCTGCGAAAGGACAATCGCAAGTGCTAGCTCATAAGGCTGACTACAGTCTAACTTTTCTTGTTTCATGCTACACATCCCTATAACAAAAATGTTGAAAATTTCCACACCCATAACAAGAGAAGAAAAAGCCTGTACAAAGGTCCAGTTTTACAACTATGCAGTCTGATTTAGAGCTCCTGAAGCCTCTTTTAAGTCAGGAAGTTATCTAGGAGAAACCAAAACAAGTTCGTGAATTCAGCTTTGACAGGAAAGTGAGTGTGCTAAAAACAACCCCAGGAACTTGAAAATTCATCAGAGCACCACTTTAACTCTGGTTCATGATAATTTTAGAAAGGCATCCATAAATACGCACCACGAGTGCCTTGTACAACACTGGTAGGATCAACTTGAAGTTAGGCCTACTTATCAAAGCTTTCTGCTTTCAGTGAAAATACCCAGAAGAGTCTGAAGTGCTACTCATATCTGAGGACCCCATCCTGAAAGTTGAGCACCTTTATTACTGGCATTTGAATCCAAGACCCCTCAATACCAAGACAGAAGAGCAGTCCAGCTGGACAGTGTTCAGTATAATACACAGCACAAGAAAGTCTGTTTAAGTATATTGATTGTGGTCAGACCATAACAGTATTTCATTTGCCTGCCCTAGAAATGAATGCTTTCTCTACCATCGGAAAAAATATTGTGGCTATAGAGACACTGCATTTAAACAGTTTACTTCGAAAAAAGCAGAGCAACTCAAAGTGTTCCACCCTCCATCCATGTCCAATACTAGCATTTAAAAACAAACAAAAAAAACCCCAATAAAACCAACACTACTCCCCTCCAATGCACATCATTTTAAAGTTCAACACATCTTAATATTATTAAAATCGTATTGAACCCTCCACCCTGTAATCAGGGGAAAGACCTAAAATATGCAAGACCTTATTTAAGCAGTTTTTTTATCCACCCACTCTAGCTGACCAATTGTCTTAAGTGCCTGTGTCCTTACAAAGGAACAGATCACATCACATTTGTTTTTCTGAAAGCCGTTTCACAAGTCACCTCCATGCAGAAGAATGCAAATGGCCTGGACTATATGACCATGTACCCTCATGGCAGGTCTCTCACTGACCACTTTACTATACTGAATAGAGAGGAGGAACAAGAGAAGGTGGGTCAGAATCCCTTCCTTTGCCTCCTCTTTCCACGGACCTACTGATGACTGGACACAGCAATACGTCCACAACATAAAGGCACTCTTTAGAGGTCACTACTAGAGCTGATATCTCTAAAACATTAGCAGCTTCATTGTCAGAAAAACAGGAAAAGTTTGTGATGCTCTCTCATTCACAAATATTTGCAGGATTAAGTTTTAAAAGTACTTGGATAGATTTTTAAAAGAATCCTTCCCAAAATACTATCTTTTTGATTCCTCTGCCCACTCACTCTCCTTTGAGGGAGAACTGAGACTCCTGAAGATTATTATTTTTTTGACACTATCTATTTGTGTTCCAAATATCTTCATCTCCATCCCAGCAAGAAAGGGAAGGAAGAGGTCAAGGATATATTATACTTGCAAGCTGTTTTTTAATCCTCTGTGAATTGTTAGCATTTTAATTCCATTTATAACATAGCAGAAACAAAAATTTTAGTGCTATATATTATTAGGAGCAACACAATCATTAATTTTAATTACAACTGAACCACTTACTTTGCACAAGGGAAGCATGTTTGGTACAAAATGACAAACATTGCCAACCTCCAAACTGATATATTATACTTCAGATCGGCAGTATTCATCTTGATTTTTTTTAAATGGAGGTTTCGCATATGGTATTGCCAAGTTAACTGATTTAATAGATATTCTAATTTCTAGCCATTTTAAGTAGTAGATTTCTAGATAGCTGGACAGATTACATTTGGCTATGTACAGGACGATGACACAAGCTGAAAGGCCATAAAATTATTCAATAGAATATTTTCACCAAAAATAGTAAAAGATGAAGAAAACAACCAGATTCATTTTCTCCTCTATTTCCTTTGTATTCTGGACATGTACAAACCTTAAATAAAGGATACGGACTTGAAAAGAGCTTCCCTTAAATCTCAAGTAGAAACAAGCAGAACGAGAAGAAAACACTTAAGATCATACATTGGCTAGCATACTAAGTGTGAACACATACACGAGGAGATGGCACTCCAAGAAAGGACGCTGCAAGAACAGGAATCAGACACAATTATTTTATCAGCAGCACTTTAAATTAAGCCTGTTGTTCAACAGCTGATGAAACTCATGGCACTCTGCAGGATACCGGGGACTCTCGTAAGTCCCCAGAGAGGGTCCATCACTCTGCCCACACAAGAAACAAGCCTAAATTGGTGGTGGTAAACGTATCTCAGGGCATTAGACAACAGGCCAAGTTTGCCAAATCTCCCCCCCCAGTGCCAGTTCCCCAAAGAAAATGGGGAACAGCTGCTCACTCAGCTATTGCTGCCCAAATAACTAAATCTGCTCTGTTATCACTGAGCTGGGAACTGCTACTGTCATCGTCATATGGGGCTGCGTGCCTGTGTGTGCGCGCGTGCATGCAGGCTTGTGCAGAGGGAGAAGGATGAGGGCCTAGAAGCAGGCTTTCTCTGGCTAGAACACTGAGCAGGGCACTCATGCTGCTACCACCAGCAGAAGCTCCTCTCCAAGAACTCAGGGAACTAACTGCTCAGTGACACAGGAAAAAGGCAACTATGGTCATCAACAACTGCCTTCAGCTTCAGGGGACACTGGCATCAGCATTGCGATTTCGCTATCAAACTCAGTTAATGAGGAAGGTTTATGAACAGTCATACACCAAGGGAACATCTGCAAAGGTTTAACGGAAAGGAGGGATGAGAGGGAGAACTGCCCCTCCGAGGCAGGAAAGTGAAACACTCCCCTGATTGCCCCGGTTTGTCTTGTTCCAAGTCCTACTCATTAATCTGAGTTTTTGTAGTGGCCTCCTGCTGGTTTTTGAAGTAAAGTAAGCCAGTGACCTGGAATGTAATTAAGGGAAAGGAACTGTGTAGTTTACCTCATCCAATTTGCATTTTGCATACTAACTTGTAGTATAAAAAGCTGTTTAGACATACTTTCTCTTGCTGCTCCACTGAACTATTTATCATTAGAGTTGTTAATATAATGCCAGAACTCGCGAGGTGAGTTTAAAAACATTTTGGTCCATATTTACTTTAATTATTTGCCTTTTTCCTACAGAAGCATACAGTTGCCTTGACTGTTCATAAACAGAGAGGCTTTGAGCAAGATAGTAGCTGCACTCAAACATTTATACAACTAGCATTTCAACAAAAATCATTCCCGCAAGTTTCTTGGCCTCTGTTCTTGGGAAGAATGAAATATTTTTCCTACAGTCACTGTTAGTTAATATTTTTTTCTTTGATCCTTGAAATGCTTTTGCTATTCCTTTGCCTCAGGTTTTGTTACTTCCAGAGCAGAACTCACTACTGTCTCTACAAGTTGACTTCAGCAGCAGTTCATGCATTCTCCAAGGATGAAATGAACAGACCAAAGTCCTGTTAGGAAAGCTTATCGTGTAAACCAAGATCACAGTTACTTAACACGGTAGCGATCGTTTTCCTTAAGCTACCTTAATGATACAAGGGCACAAAGCATAATATTAAATCAATGCTCAACCAAGAACCAAGAGTGCCATATCATCAGTCACAGGGGCTTGACAGATTTCTAAATTTGAAATAATCAAAGGGTTGTCATCACAAGCTTTGGAAAAAAAGGTGTTCAAACTTGTAAAACACCTCTGAAGAAAGCCGGCTAGCATAGCCTAATACTCTGAAATACCCACAGCAAGCCAACCAGAATTTGCTATGAGTTAAAACCAACCACTCTTCCCTAAAAAATGGGCTTTGTCTGAATTTTTTACTTGGAGATTTCAGCTCCAAGGAGGTGATGAGTTAGCAGCTGTCACTGAAGTTTTGTCTTACTGAATCATGAACTAAAGTCCAAGAACTTAATGTAATTTCAAAATCCTTTGACTATCCTTGGAAAATAAACTCAGTCCACCAGAACCTGATCATTAGAGAAAACATAACTTTTTTGGATGAACTTACTTGCTTTTTAATTGAGAAACTTTCTTCTTCAAAGTCTAAGCTGAAAGAGATATTGGTCTCATCAGCTCAATTTGAAAAAGCCAAATCTACATAACTTAGTTATTTTAAAATGAGAAGGTAGACCACCTCTGAAAAAAATTGTATAGGGATTAATTTATTTTTTTCTAAAGACAATTACTTAGTAACAAACATGAAGGTGCTCTTTTCCAAGACTTTAAGCTAATGCAAAAAGACATTCTGAATCCACACACGGTATTAAGTTTTTACCACATAGGATCCAATGCATGGAAAGGAAATTCTCATGTTCCCTCAGTGAAGTTTGCTTGCAGAGAACGTGGAAGTGATCCGACAGCAGTGTGCCAGGCCTCAGGATGCTGGGTTGAAATGCAAACTTCTATCCCCAGCTTTTCTTGCCTTCTAAATTTTATGCTTTTTTTACCATTTCAGAAGAAAAAAAAAAAAAACTAAAGAAAAAAGCACCCAGACAAAATGACTTTTAAAGCTTTCCGTGGAAGCTGCAAGCAGAGCAGCTGTGTTCACTCAACTCTCATTACGGGAAAAATCTGTTTGGGAGCAAAGTAAATACAATTCAATACACCAAGTCAGACTTTCTTCAAAATCTATTTGCAAACTTCATAGTCCTAACTAGGTAGTGTCACAACTATAACCTCAGTACAGTAGCTCAGGACTACTCTTACATTTCTTGGAAATAGTTGCAACATATAGTTTCCCTGTGACTAAATACAATCTTCCCAGAGATGCATCGGACAGGCTCATAACTATTACGTAAAGGAAGTCTGCTGAAAGGTAAAAATGTGACAGCAGCAGTTTTAGAGAGAGATCTGGCCAAAAGATGACAATGATGAAAAACGTGCATTCAGGAAATCTGTCCTTTCAAAGCACAGGACTCCTTATCAAGTCACTTTCAGTTTTATCTACACAACTCTTAAGCAAATAATAAGATTCCTGTTGAATAAGGCCGTTATTTGGTGTATTCTTCTAACTTCCTCCTTAGGCTAAAGGACAGTAATGCTCCAAAGCATTACCAAATTTATTATTTAATGAAAACAAAAGAGGAACAAAATACATTTAAGACATATTTCTCTGAGGTATATTACTGAAAGATAAAAGACGCTATCACATACAAGACTTATCCAGCATGGCATAGATAGCTTTTTACTGCAGATATACCCTTGACAAAAACAAAAGCCATACTGGAAAAAACAGGGAATGCTGCAGGCTCTGATGCTGCTGCACGCTTCCCATCTAACCAGGATGCCTGCCTTGGGTATACTGTCTTGTTATGAGGTTTGAAAAACCTGCCCAGCTTCAACAGAAGCAGCATAAAGCAACAGTACCACTCTTAGTAACAAAACAAAGCTTTAATTTATTAAAATTATATAGACATAGGCAATTCCCATACTTTATATAACATATTTGATTTATTGTCTCCTCTCCTTGAGGAGGATAGCACATCCGAAGTAACATTTTAAAGCAGACAAGCCAAGAGCATTACAACAATCTGTGGAGAAAAAAGTACATTCAAGTCTAAGTATCCTTAGAGATTCACTCTTCCACGTTATGTGCTGTGCTAGAAGAATAGTACCAGCAGTACATGCTCAGAAAGCTAAAAGGAGCCTATGAATCTATCAAACACAAAAATACTCAGCCACCGGACCACCTCAACCTGGAACTAATGCAGATTTGTCTAGAGTCTGTGAAAACCCAAGTACACTGAAACTTAGGGCTTTTTTTTACTAATTCCTTCGTTTATGGTTAAATTATGATATACCTAAATTTTTTTTCAAGCCAAAGGTGCAAACTTCCTATAGGCAGCCATAAGCAGTTTTATCTGTTCTCCAACATGTCCTGCATCAATATGCATCCCCAGTCCCATTTTCCTCTGTCTTCTTGTATCCACAGATGATGATCCAAACAACATTTTCCAGCCTGCAATTATAATGAAGTTTGTTTGATTTTTTCTTTTTTTTTATTAATGCATTGCCCAAAGACTTGTCATCCCACTGCTCTGAAACAAAAATAGTAAACTTCTGAAGAGAGCCTAGCCACTTGTTCACATAAAAAGATTATCATGCCAGTACAAAGGTTGTTGTTTCTAACCGAGTTACTCAAGCATCCTGCAATAAGCCATTCAGAAGTTCATCGTTACTTGTCCAAATAGATTAGTCATATTAGAGCTGAAGCAGTGGCATTATGTAAAAGGCTGCTTCTTTCTGATCTGCTTCATTAGCTCCAAATCATATTTACAAAATGCAACACGCTACTTCAGCATGTCTGCAGCAATCATCAGTTAAAACAATTTCTTTTACCATCATCCATGATATATGAACACATGGGTGGCCAAAGTATAGCCCACGGGTGCTAGGCTCACACAACTGCCTGCTCGCTTAGAACACAAAAGGTAGAGCCCATAGAGACCAGGAGCTGTAGTTCTCATCACTTCATCTCTGTTCTAGTGGGTTTGTGCAGAGGGGTAGCCCACAGACAGACAAAAGCAGTAACAATGTGCTGCTCCATTTTCTAGCAATTGTGGGTCATTCATATCTGCTGATGAAACCAAGCCGTTCTCCAGTGGACAGAACTTAGATATTTATTCAACCTGACAGAATCAAGCTATTTAACAATGGGAGGAGAGCAGAGATGAAATAATGGGACTAGGATGTTATGAAGTGGAGAAGAGGTAGAATAAATACTGACATATCCCATTGTAAGTCTCGAGCTGACATTATTGAGTCAGCCTTTGGAAACTAGGACAAGTGATCTGAATCATGACAAAAAGGCTTTCAAATATACACTGTCTGCTCTTTGTTTGGATTTGAAGAAAGCAAGCAGCTTCCCTGAGCTGGTGAGTACATTCTCAGAGCTCTTCTGTTGAGAATAATTTTCAATTTACCTATTTAAGATGGAAAATTTTCCACAGAAAACAAGCAACAAGTTAGCCTCTGGACATGTTTGCTGTTAGAAACCACACAGGTTATGGATGTGCAGTTAGCAAGGTGCAGTACATACGTCAGCCACAATTTAAAGACTGGGGAAAAAAATGCAGTATTGTTTATAGGGTGATAGTACCATATCTGGGATCCTAAATCTGGTTCCCATAGCTCACTAGACATACATCACAACAACTAAATGGCAAAGGGGCTTTGTGATTGTTTCACTACCTGATACTGTAAAGAGAAAAATATGTTCCCGTAACCAGTTAAGAAAATGTGTGGCTCTGGGCCAGACTACACTGACAAATTTAACCAAGTCATTCCTACCCTTGCCCATCTGCGAAGCCAGCAAGATTTTCAAGGTCACAGAAACTTCTGATTCAGAATACCAGCACGAGCCGCACGGCAGCAGTGGAGCACCGATACCTGTCCCTGCTGCTCTGCATCCCACACACACCAGCTCACTCACACTCTTCCACAATGAGACTCTCAAAGATGACTGGGGCCTCAAACCTGGCCTCAGCCTATTTACCTGCTTATAGGCCTTCTTAAACATGATTTATTATTTTAAGAGTTTCCCGCATACATATTTGTGCACTTTTAAGTTCAAAGCAGAGGTTGGCAGAACCATGCAAAAGTTACCACATTAGTTTGTATTTAAGCAGGAATATGTGCTACTTACCAGAGAAACTCCCTCAAGTCTACTGCCTTAGTTGCACAGGAATTATCCCTACCAAGCCCCTATATCAAGGCCATGATGCTTTTTTGGGTAGACGTAGTAACACATAGACAGGTGTCTGCACTATCAGTAAAGATGTACTTTCCCCAAAGAATCCCTGCCCGCAGTGGAGGAGTTATTTCCTCTCTTGTTCCAGTACTCAAGAAAGTAATTCCTCCCAATTCAGTTTTTGTTGGAGAAAGAAAATGCTGTTCAAGAGAAAAGGCTAGTGAACAGCCAAAGGTAAATCACATTTTGTAACAAAGCAATGCTTTTCTAGGGGGTGCCCATCCCTTGAAGCACTAAGCACTGCTCCCACCATACACACAATAGGGTTAGAGGTGCCTAAATGTGTGACTCACTGGACCTCTGGAAGTAAGTTTCTACCCCCAATTCTATGTCTCCATTTAGCTCCCCATGGCTTCTTTTTTAAAAGGACCAAATCCATAAAAGGCAAGACATGCAGTTTCAGGAATTCCCTACCTGCGATACTAAAATCAGAAATGGTACTCCATACTCAGTGCTTGCTCTTTTCATTTAGGATTAAGAACTTGGGGACAGAAGAAGTAGCATCAGGTTTTGCTGGACAGTAATTCAGGACTAAAGGGGCGAGCACTATTTTATTTCACAGCTCGCCTAAATTTTCCATCCTTCCATTAAAGCGTAAGATAACCCTGCTTAAATACACCCATATACAGGCCCTGTCAATTCAGTAACTTCAGCCAGGTTGCTGTACACAGCAAGAAAATAAAAACAAACTCAAAAAAACCCCACTCCAATCACCAAAACAAAACAAAAAAAAACAAAACACCCCACACCTTTTTTTTTGTTAATAAAAGGGACAGACATATGCCAGACAGGCATCTTAAATACCAGTTCTCTGACCAGCGTGGCTATTTCTGGATCACTCCTTTTGGTATGTTCTGTTCTCGCAGCCGCATGAAACTATTTTCCACATGTCACAGGACAGAGCCTAGCACCTGGAATACAAATGCTATACCAGGTCACATGATAGCAGGACACCAAAACTAATCCCAGTGCCATAGACCCTTCCTTGCCATGGTCTCCCTCTGTTTCCTTTTTTTCCATTTTTCTAGCACTACCACGGATTTCCAAGGACAGTCAACTCAGTGTAAAGTACCATACAGCTGTCAGGGCTTTAAGATGTTCAAAGTAGATCTATTCTAAGGATATTGCTTCAGATTTGAAAGCGCTTGTCAAGTTTCCCTATATATCATAGAATCATAGAATTGTCTAGGTTGGAAGAGACCCTTGGGATCGAGTCCAACCATCTACCCTACTCTACTAACTTCTCCCCTACACCATATCCCCCAACACGTCTCTTAAACACATCCAGGGATGGTGACTCAACCACCTTTCTGTGAAAAATTCTTTCCTAATGTTCAGTCTAAATCTATATGATTTACATGAGGTTGGGTTTTTTTTTTTTCCTGTCCAAGATTATGGTGCCACTGTTCTGCAGAGATCACCAGGAGGGCACAAAGCTCTTTCTTAGGAGTGAAGGAGATAGCAGTCCTCCACCATGCACAATGGGAGATGCACGCCATGATGAGAGAAGTGGCACTCAGACAACAGGTAATGACACCCACATGATTTCAGCTGTTGGAAAAGCATACAGTTGAAGACAGACCTATTTGTAGACTCTGTTCTTCGTGGCATACTAATGTGTTACATCATTCTGCAAGGATACAGAAGTAGGTATTAAACTCTTACAGGCAGGTAAGAAAATGAGAAGTTACCTGCTTCAAGAGAAAGTTCTCCTTGAGGCCAATTACCTAAATATCTTGCAAAGCCTACATAAAGAGACAGAATTATGCAAAGTTAGAGAGCTTACAGTCAGTTTGACCCTGTTCATTTCTCAGCCAGAAAATGCAAGAAAACAGCACCTACATCTTACTTGCACACTTAACTTTTCTACTTGGCTCTAGAAATGCCAGTGAAAGACAGAAGCATTAAACAAAATGGCTCCATGCTCAGATGAAAGATGTCTTTACTTCAGGCAACACGGATGAGACTCCACAGCACATCTTGTGGTTTTGAGGAACAGAAAGCAAATCTGTCACTTGGAAACAGATAAGCCCGTCTTCTGAAGGGCCTTGATGCTGACAAACTTCTGCAGCTAAAAATCCAGCACAGATAATGTTGCTTTTCTTAAGTAAGTTACCTCAAAATTTAGCACGAAGTATGCTTGCAACAGAACTTCAAAGTAGCTGTATAAAAAAATAAAAATAAGGCATACCTCCTCAGCAAATAACAGCCTACGTGTAATGCTTATAGTTTTGACGAAAAGGGGAGATGGTCTAGCTCACCCCCAAGTTTAGGGATTATGTAAGAGCACAGTCTCAAAGTTTGGAGCACAGTATTTTATTAAGGACTAGATAAATAAATCTATTTTAATTCCAACAGAAAACTAAACTTATTCAGTAAAGCACAATAAAAAGGAACCACCTGCAAATTTGAAGTGTTGCAAATAAAAATCTTTGGTCTATGGTTTCCTGGAGACAATATTCTTCTGTAACATTCACAAACCATCACTTTGTCCCCAAATCCCTGTACATTCTTAAGCCAGAAAAAAAAAAGAGTCATAGTTGTAACTTAAAACAAAATTCCTGAAACTATGCTGGCAAATTTAAAATGGTGATCAACTTCACCACCTTAAAAGGGGGGGGGGGAAAAACCCACCCAAAAGCTGAAGGCTACTGATGTTCAGTATTTTCAGAGCCACCTTAGAAGTGGCATCAGCAAACATTGCCCATGCCGAAATAGCTGATGCACTTCGCAGCAGAGGAAGCAGAGCTCCCAGCTGAGCAGGCGTGACAATATTGGTCCTCAAAAATCTCACTTAAATTAACACCTATTGCAGCCAGAGACTACGTGAGTTTGAATACATACAGTCCCTGTTTATGTCCCAACTGAATGCTAGACATTGGGAAATAGGCTAGTCTGAAGCAAACAGAACTAAAATTTTGTTGGGTTTGGGTTGCTATTGCCCACTTATCTTTTCTTTGGCATCATTCCTCAACAACTCAGGTATTTCACGCTAACTTCAGCTAAATTTAATATTGGGTTTGATTACAAAGAAAATATAGCTTTCACGGACTGAAAAGACTGACATGCTGTTTTTAAATGACATGAAATCCCACCCAATTCCTATAGCCTGTTTCCTTGTTACTGTCTAAATCCAACAGTGAAACTCCACGGTCAGAGGACACCTTGAAGATGTTTGATCTCTTAGATTTCTCAGGCTCTGTTATTAAAGCAACAAAAGGACTACCGCATGCAAGGACACCACATAAGGGGCACAGGACAGCAGGACCCGCTTACCAGTGAAGACAAAACCCCCTCAGCTGCATCTCTGCTGCAATTCACTATTTTGTCTAAAATGAAAGTGGGGTTAACAACCCAAGTCTGCTCTCTTTCTCTCTCTCAGCCTTTCTACCAAAGACCTGCCACATTGTCACGGTTTGGCCTCAGCCAGCAACAAAGAACCACGCAGCCGCTCGTGCAACTCCCACAGCCGTGGGAAAAATCGACAGGGCAAAACTCGTGGGTTAAAATAGTGCAGTTTAACAGAATAGCAAAAGGGAAGATGAAAACAAAACAATAACACCAATAAAGGGATATAAAGACACAATTACAGTACTGCCGCGCAGCGCACCAAACTGATGCGCACCGCCACAGCCCACCCCCGAGTGGCAACTGCTATCCTCGCCCCCGGGCTAGCGCCTCTTATAGCCCAGGCATGGGTCACGTGGGATGGAATACCCGCCCCCTGCCGGCTCCTGGGGAAATTAACCCCATCCCTGCCGCAACCAGGACACACGTGAAAGACTATAGATGTCTTCTCTTCACTTTTCTTCCACAACTACCATTGAGGAAGGCAGACAGAAGTAACTCTACAGAAGTGACACTGACATTCACCAAATCAGTGGCATTATATGAAGGCAAGGATCAGAATCATAGAATGGTTTAGGTTGGAAAGGACCTTGAAGATCATCGAGTTCCACCCCCCCTGCCATGGACAGGGACACCTCCCACTAGACCAGGTTCCCCAAGGCCACATCCACCCTGGC
Source organism: Charadrius vociferus (assembly GCF_000708025.1). Taxonomy (NCBI): domain Eukaryota; kingdom Metazoa; phylum Chordata; class Aves; order Charadriiformes; family Charadriidae; genus Charadrius; species Charadrius vociferus. Next base: position 2,439,828 of record NW_009648358.1, read on the forward strand.
CTTGAACACCTCCAGCGACTGGGCCTCAACAACCTCTCTGGGCAACCTGTTCCAGTGCCTTACAACCCTCAAAGCAAAAAACTTCTTCCTAATGGTTAACCTAACCCTGCCCTCTTCCAGTTTATAGCCATTCCCCCTCATCCTGTCACTACATGACCTAGTAAAAAGTCCTTCCCCAGCTCTCCTGTAGGCCCCCTTCAGGTACTGGAAGGCTGCAGTAAGATCTCCCTGGAGCCTTCTCTTCTCCAGGCTGACCAGCCCCAACTCTCTCAGCCTCTCCTCATAGGAGAGGTGCTCCAGCCCTCGGATCATCCTCGTGGCTCTCCTCTGGACACGCTCCAGCAGGTCCATGTCTTTCTTATATTGAGGACTCCAGAGCTGGACGCAGGACTCCAGGTGGGGTCTCACAAGAGTGGAGTAGAGGGGCAGAATCCCCCCCCTTGACCTCCTGGCCACACTTCTTTTGATGCAGCCCAGGATACGGTTGGCCTTCTGAGCTGCGATTGCACATTGCTGACTCATGCTGAGTTTCTGGTCAGTCAGCACACCCAGGTCCTTCTCCTCGGGGCTGCTCTCCAGCTATTCCCCACCGAGCCTGTATCTGTGCTTGGGATTGCCCTGACCCAGATGTAGGATCTTGCACTTGGCCTTGTTGAACTTCATGAGGTTGGCTTGGGCCCACCTCTCCAGCCTGTCCAGGTCCCTCTGGATGGCATCCCTCCCCTCCAGCGTGTCTGCCTCACCAAACAGCTTGGTATCATCGGCAAACTTGCTGAGGGTGCACTCGACCCCACTGTCCATGTCTGCAACAAAAATGTTGAATAATACAGATCCCAGTACCAACCCCTGAGGAACGCCACTTGTCACTTCTCTCCACTTGGACATTGAGCTGTTGACCGCAACTCTTTGAGTGAGACCATCAAGCCAGAAAAAACAGAACAAGTGAGATGTCCTTCAGGTAAAAGCTGGGAAAGTCAGGTAAACATTGTGAACAAGTATCAAGGTCTCAGGAGGTTTAGCAAGGGTTAGCCAAATTATATGGGAAGAGAAAAAACTTTCTGAACTTTATTTCATCAGTGGTTTCAGAACAATGGAAAGAGAACTACAATACTGCATTCTTTGTTTAAAGGAAAAAGTTTATTCTGCCTTGTCATATAAATTGCAAACTTACAGACAATACAGTAAGTGGCTACAGGATAAAGTAGTAAAGTATAAGGTGTAAGTTAGATATTTATTGTTCAAACTGCCAAAACCCCAAAAAGTCTGCTCAACAGCTAGTGTTAAACAGTTGTCCTCCTTTGGTACTTATAACTGCTAAACTTTTTAAGTCTCTAAAAAAAAAATATATATATATATATATATATATACACACACACACACACAAGTTTCCTGCTTTTGCACTCTGCAGATTGAGTTTGCCCATTTAATTCCCAAGGGCTGTCAACTTTCCAAGTCTCATTTTTTCCAATTAAAACAGCAACAGATCATGCATACTTAGGATTATACCAGCATTTCTCCACATCCATCCAAAAGCTTGCAGCATGAACCACAATACCATCTCCCTTGAGCTGAAAGCCACTTTCACTAAGTGGGGGTGGGAGGGAAGAAAGAATTAAAAATCTCTGTGTGATAATGAATTATCAATGTAGCGGCCTAAGGAATTTTTACAGTACAGTCAATCTAATTCATCTTCCTATGTAAAGGAAGACGTTATTTTAGAACTGACATGCTCTGAACACTTTTAAAGACAACTTTTGAAGCAGGCAACTAATATTTTAAGTGGTTTCACATTAATGCAATATACAGGGAAGCCACTCCTAGCATGGATAAGCATTTGATATGTTCAACATCAGCTAAACCAGACAGAACAGAAAGCATGCTCCTTACTCAGTACAACATTCTTTTCATATTCTAGGAAGAAACAGTGTATGTTTATGCTGTTGCATGCATTAGGCAGTCTGGGTTGCTCTGGCACTGCTATGGGGCTGTTTTGTCAACAACGATGAAGCATATATATTAAACTTTTAATACTATTGCAACAGTGAAGCACATAAGCTAGGTCTCCATAGAGCGGCATCAACAGTGTTTACATGAGTTTTGCAAATTGCTGCAGCAGCTTGTCTTTATGTCCAGACAAACAGAGTCACATGGGCTCTGCAAAATGGTGACACGTCTGACTCACTCTCTTCAGTACAAGCTCTTTAAATTGTTTCACCACAGGGTTCCTATCTCCCAAACTCACCTCTGAAAAACTTTCCCTCTCCCACCCTCCCATGGCAAAGAATTGCTAAGTGGTTGCTCCTTACTCATGTTAGATCCCTCCATCACGGATGTTGGATCCAGCCATCAGCTGCATGTCACTTACCAACAACCGAAAGTGCGAAGGGAATGATTAACTTTAGCAATACTGAAACAGAACAAGCACACAAAAAAAAAAAAACCACCAGACACACCCCCCCACACACCCCCCAAAAAAAAACCAACAAAAAACCCATTCTGTCAATTCACTCCCTATACAATCTTCTTACATACTGCCTCTGCACTCTGAATACAAGAGAGCATGCATTCCTCCTCAGACCACGGTTTCATGACACCAGTTCAGCAGCAGGATCGTCTTGAGGTATTCTCATCCTTTCTACCCCCATTTCTGCAGTTCATTTGCAGTGTTCTGTTCCTTTACCACCCACAGCCATGACAGTACACTTGTTTATGGGAACATGCAGTTGGTCAGACCATGAAATTATCCAGCTACAAAACAGCTTTCTCTTTTGAGTTTTTCTAAGCTACTATTGCTCGTTGAATCCTTTTACAATCCAACACTTAGCCCGTCTCCTTCCCACCTTGTAATTTCCATGCCTGCTGTTTGCAGGTGACATCCCCTACATGTAAAAATTCAGATACATAACAATCGGTCAGGTGGCAGTCTCATGAACCAAATACTTTCAATCTAAATCCCCAAACAACCATAATCACTACATCAAGTTTCATTCCATCCCTCCCACCACACAAAATTAAAACACTGCAATCAGTCTGCAGAAGTGATGGTAAATGTGTGGTTTCAAATTACAACACTAGGAGAAGACAGAGAAGCTTCCTTTAACCCAGCAGGTAGCAGGAAAACACTCAGGCAGGAAGTTCTGGAGCTACATGTGATTAGTTATAAATTCATTTGCATGGCAGCGTCCAAATCCCAGTCTTCTGCAGTTGAAGTAACCTTTTAGATCTGGGAACAATCTCTAAAGAGATAAGAGTAACAACCAGTTACATATAGCGTACTCAAACCACGTTGGCTAAATCTGAATCTTTCCCATGCCAAAACACCGCTTAGGGCATGTACAAAGCACACACTGGTCTCCAAACTACTGCTAGGGAAACTCCCAAACACTTCCACAAAAGACAGTTTAAATTAAAATGACTTATCTATAGAAGAGGATCACAAAACTGACATGAGATAGTGTTTCAAAAAGGAAGAAATCAACCACAAGTCTTCATTATATTATAGATGGTATTTATTTGGGAAAACTTGTTGAACAAGATGTTTGCCTATGAAACAAGGCATCAGTGGATATAGCAGCATTGGAGCTAAAACATGCCAGACCCTGATTCCAACACAGGTCTCTATCCCTTAGCAACAAAAGTCTCCATATTACTCTTTTCAAACAAACAACCCTCCCAGCTGATACACTGCACCACAGCTTGCCCATTTAAATATGTGTCAAACCATTCTCTGAAGTAAAAAGGCCACTCTGATAAAGTGAATAGCAATGCAGAAAGTTACATTACATGAATGTGCTAAAAGGAGCTCATGCCCTGCTTTTTGAATGCTTTACGGGCTCTCTGCCCATAGGTTTGGTGCCCTGACAAATACCGTGACAGAAAAGTGTGCTATTGTATTAATTGACTGGGAAAAAAAACAACAGCTAGAAAAGCCACTGAAAAGTGAGGTCATGGAAGTTGACTATAACAGCTGAGCATCTCCATCAGATACCTCATGGCAGCCTGACGCCATTTGGCTCTTTCGGGTAAGCATCAAATATTTAAACTTCAGTTTATATTGGATTAATAAACACACAGATTAGCAGATAAAATTTGTATTGTCCACATAAGAATGATACAAAGTAAGAGGAGAGAGTCGCACGGATATTCCTGCCTAGGCAACGTGTGTCCTTGCGGGGTTATTTTTATGCTCCTGTAAACAGACACGTTCCATTCCACCTGCAGGGTCAGCAGCAGCACCTCTGCACTCCCTGGTCCATTTGTGTCTCTTCTAAATTTGCTCCAAGTTGTCTTTTGTTTTAAATACCTTACAAAGAGTTTAGAGCTTACTGGTCTCAGCACAGAAACTGACACAAGGAAAAAAGCAGCAGTCAGATTTCATTGTGTAGCACCCCCCAAACCGACAGACACCTTGCGCTGTAGGTTTGGCTTTGGGGTTTTTTTGTTTGGTTGCTTTTGTTGTGCTGTTTGGTTTTTAAAATGTATTTAGTAAAGTCATCTAGGGGCAAACTATACAGTCTGCAATTTAGTTTAGCAAACTAACATTGGTTTTAGTTCCAGGCTCAAGAGAAGGAACAGTGGCAAGTTTGCTACATATGTTTGAGTCCACTGTTCACAACCTGAAGGCACATTATGCTAGGTGTGTGTGATACCACATGACCCTCTCACAGGGGAAAAAGAAAGGCTAACAAACAGCAGAAAATGAATATTAAAAAATATTAAATTCCTTATTTTTCCTGTAACCCCAAAATGGTTTCCTTATTGTCATCTGAGTGGCTAGGTGATAGGTGTTGTTATGAAAATTAAGTACAGATAAAGCCTTGAAGACTTCCTCGGTTGGTATACTCACCTTACTTCCTGTTCACTATTCTGCATCAATGAATTTACAGAACCTTTTAAGTCGTCAAAGTTTTTGGAGGTTTGAATGTTATACACAAATAAATGAATGCAAGTGTTATTCCAATTTACTGTGTTTACTGCCTTTTTTTTTTTCCCCCTTTTAAATCTTGTAACATCTGAAGTAAGTGCTCCCTTTCTTTCATACAGGCTGCAAAACCACAATATCTGACAAGGTGTCCTTGAAAAGCCAAATGAAGGCTTGCTCTTTCACTTAATTCCTTTGTCAAATTGCTGGGATTACAGGAAAAATTTCACTGAATGCCAATAAAACTTTAAAGCAATGACAATGCAATGACAAGGCATCAAAAAATTTTAAATAAAAAGTTAAGCAACATTAAAACCAGTATCCACAGAATGCCTCAAGCATGTAACTCCCTTACCCTACCACTCACAAAATTCTTAAAATATCACTTCTCAATTTGCAATTTATTGTTTGAGCCCTCAGGCTGCTCACTCTCAAACTTCTTCTTTGAGCTCTAGAATTAATTCTAAGAGTAAGATGGAACAGTCACAGCTCCCTAGTGGTATATCCCATTCTTGGTTGAGCTCACTTTTTAATATTTAGCCTAGTGCCAACAGCACAACACACCAGAGATTGCTGTACAGTTGCAGTTAATCTTGGGCCAATTTTACTCCTGTAACCTCTTCCGAGGAGCACAGACTTACCTACAGAAAACAGAGTGAAGCAAAGTAAATATACTGTAGCAGGTTTAACAGTGTTTCCCCTGCCAGACACCCGGGTATCCTTCACACACTGAAGGCCTATAGCATTGACCACAATGCCCCTTCTACCCTGCAGCAATCCTGCTTTAGTAGGGTCACAGCACACTCATGCAGCAAGATGGAGGTGGACCTAATTTGGTACTTCCCCAAAGACAACACCCCTCCAAAAAACCCTCTCATCCAGCCATGTATTGATTCACTGTTCATATCCTCTGCCCTCCCATCCTAAGGTATGGGCACGAGAAATAAAAGAAAACTGCAAAGCTACCAAGTCTCTGAGACTCACAGCTAAGACCTTACTTTTCTTGGCCTTAAGCTGCTGCCTATAGCATTTGTAGTGTATTTTGGACAACTACAAAGAGAGTGTTTGAAACAGCCTTCTTTCTTCCATCACCAATCAAGGACAGGTGGTGCAACTAAAACACAGAATACAAGATACAGAAGTCACAGGACTCCGAGGTTACACATAGCAGCCTGTTCCATGCACTATGCAGTGGAAGAAGAGAAGGTATTTCTCCTAGAAGCAATAAAAGATGGACCAGGTACTTCTCAGTCATTTCAAAGCTGGAAATATCTAATTACCTCACTGTATCTATACTAAAATCATTCCACCAGCTAGAAAGAAAGTTCCTCTTTAGAGACAGATTCATCACCTTTGCACTCCAACATCAATGAAATAAGTCCTGGAACTTCACCCATTCCCACTAGTTTTGGAATGAGACTAAGCCTAGGATGCGGAAAAATTATGTCAAACCAAGAGGAGAGCCTAAAAGATCTTACAAAAAGCTCCCCGTGTATTCTTTGAATTTGATGCTTGAGAAATGAGACAAACAAGGAATGGCAGTCACATTCAAGGTAGCTTGCACAAACCAATTTCAAACATTGCTTTAAATGCAACCAGTAGCGTAACATCCATAATCTCCCATTTTGGGGGAGAAATAAGGGTCACAAGAATACGTGGTAAGAAGTCTGTCATCTTTAAGATATTGATAGATGCTGTTAATGGAGGCAGACCCTGAATTCATTAGTTGAGACATCCTCAGTTTACAATCATCTTCTTGCCCCTGAGAATTATCAAGGCTCCAACTTCACCTCCCATCAGAAGCATATGCATACCATAGAGAGAGAGAAGCATCATGCTTGACCTACAAACCTACAGAAAAACAAATGACACTAATTATGGGCACAAGCTTGAACATAGGAAGTTCCATCTTAACATGAGGAGGAACTTCTTTACTTTGAGGGCAGCAGAGCACTGGCACAGGCTGCCCAGAGAGGTGGTGGAGTCTCCCACTCTGGAGACATTCAAAACCTGCCTGGATGCCATCCTGTGCAACCTGCTGTAGGTGACCCTGCTCTGGTGGGGGGGTTGGACTAGATGATCTCCAGAGGTCCCTTCCAACCCTGACCATTCTGTGATTCTGTAATTATTCCGGCTACTCTGAACAGTTACATTCTTAGTGAAAAGAAAATACACTTCAGCTGTTAGAGCCCAATACAGTTAGAGCAGGTAGGCTTTATTCCTCTGAAGTTCACAGCATCTGGACCTACAGCAAGTGATTCTGTAGAACTAGATACATTGTAAGTTAGAGATGACAAATATTAGCATCACTTTTAGAATAAGTAAGTTAAATAAGAAAGTTACCTTAAGACATTTCAACAGGGTTTAGACAACATTTCAGTGACTCATCTTATTATAGTAAACCACAAGAGACTAGTGTTCCATTGTTAGGAAGGCAATAATCATTCACAGTCACCACAAGAGGGACAACTGTGATTCAGATGTAGACCCCTTAAAAGAAGGGAGGCTCCAGAGGAACCTCTATGTCCTACAGAGCACTGGTACTTCCAAGTTCACTGCTGGTAATGCGGGAGATAGATGGTGAGCCAGGAGGGAGGGAAAACACAATATCTCATCCCTCCACACACCTTATTGAGCGCCCTCTCTAAGTTAAAGCAAGTTCTTCAGAAACATCCCTGCCACTAAGCAGCCATTTGTAAAATAGGCAGGGGAGAAGGTATTTACTTTTCACATATCAAAGAACAACGGATTGAAGAAAGGGCTGAGGGAGAACCACACGAATAAACAATTGCTTTTCATCACACCAGGAAGTGCATAAGGACAACTTGTAAGTGGTATAATCACTGCCTCTGCTTCTCATAAAGGATTAGTTTTTCTAATTACTGCAAATATTTTTATTGCCACAGCTCGCACTGAAGAGTAAACAAAGCTGGGGAAATAGCTCTTGGTCCAAAGGACAGAAGGAGTGTATCTTGTAGTGCAATCATTTCAGACTGCAAGGAAGTCACCAGCCTCATGAGTTAGCCTGACCCTCGCTCCCCTTCCTCCTCCAGCCCTCCCTCTAACAGACTGAGAGGCTATGGTTCTTAATGCCAGATGTGATTTCTCCCCCCCTCTTTCCAAATCGAGCTCCTCCATAACAGACTGCACCACCACTCCCGCCCTTCCCTCCTGCTCCCCTGCAACTTGCCTTCACCTCTTTCCATTAAGTTAATCCACACTTAATCAAGACCAAAGAGCAAAGCCTGCCCCACTACTTTCACCACTCTGCTTGTTTATGCTTGCTTGAACTACCTTGGTTTTGTCTTGCCTATGTGCAGATCTCAAGGGCAGGAATTAATATTTTGTACAATGCCCAACATTGTGGGAACCCAATCCCAATTACTCACAAGCATTTCCGTAGCATATGTTATTAAATGTCAGCTTGCCTATGTACCAATTTTATTGCTATTAGCAGTTCAGCAGAAGCAACATTTCTGATTCCAGTTATTGAAGAAGCCAGCTTACCACTGTGAAGCTTAAAAAAAAAAAAAATCAGAGAGAAAAGAAAAAAAAAAAACACCACCCCCCCAAAACCACAAAAAAACCCACCACCGTACCAAAAAACCCCCACACCTTTTCTTCTCCAAAAAATTAACACTTGCTCTGAAGGTTCTTTTACCTCAGTCCCATCTTACTGCTACTGCTTATTTCAATTATACTGAATTAGAAGAAATGAAAGAAAAAAAAAAAAAAAGATCAGTAAAGCTCTGCAGCACTGGAGAAAAGCCATGCTTTTACCCAGGCGAACCAGGTATTTAAGGCCTTCTAGGCTGAAACAGTCTCCAAACATATTGGTTTAAAAGATGGCAAAATAAGCCCATTCATACCAAATCAACACATTTTAAACCAAAACAGATGTAAACTCATCCCTCTAGAAACACTGATCTTTTGTGAGTATAGTTGAAAACGGTAATTCTGCTAAAGTAAGACTCAACTAAAGTAGTTACTTCATACCATGCAGTAAGACAGTATCAAATCAACTGGTCAGCAGGCCTTAAAAGATGCAGAAAACTCAAGGTGAACAAGTCTAGTGAGGGCCAGCAGGGATGGTTTCAGTGGCTGGAATAAGAGGAGAGAAGTCAGAGGGAGTAGCAAATAACTAAAAAGGACTGGTCATCAATACAGAGTCAACTGGATTAGCTGCAGGGGATGACACCATATGGCTGTCAACGAGTAAAACGTGAAGCCATAAATGATCATGCAGGTTCAGGTAACAAAACAGCTAACCCCTTTGACAGGCATCAGAGACTGGCGTACCAAGGACAACCATAACGCATCCAGTTAACTTGCAGGTGATTGATTAACTTGCCAGCAACTACTACTGCTACCTCGGTTGGTGACTGTCAGTCTTGTGGGTGGTGTTTCTAGTGGAACATCACTATAAATCCACAAAGAGGTATAAGGAAACTGATCCTGTAAAGACCTGAAGAGAGTTCAACCAAAGAGAGAGATTTGGTGCCAATGGAAGACCTAATCAGGTGGAGGCTATGAATGGAGGGGAAAGAAAGAAAAAAAGTTTCTAGCAGGGTAAGTTTACAAGTAGCTGAAAAAGAAAATTCAGTAAAAGTAACAGACACTGGCTTCCAGAAAACTATTAACAGGGCTAGATGAAATTCGTATCTTTTGGGCTAAAGAAAGATAGCCAGCCATCAGCCAGTACATGAAATATTTTGAAGCTATTCAATTCAGAAAGACCTCAATTTATTTCCACACAGCTGGGGAAAAGAAACCCATGCAGCATGTACTTCCAGTAGCTAACCTGAGACACACATGGTGGTCTTGACAACAGGTCAGCCTTGACATCCCTGTATAACAATTTTAGGCACACGAGTCCGGTCTGGTTTCCCACCTGAATCAGAAAAGCTCCACACTGCTAGGTCAAAGGGGCTGACTTTATCCTTGAGAATATAAATAGACAATAGCAAATAGGATTAAAAATGTATATTACTGGTGCAACTGCTAGTGAAATACTATGGCCAGGTCTGAAATCCACAGCTCAAAGACTGAAATGAGATCTGATTCAAGGAAAAAAATACAAATGTAAGAAGAGAAATTAATGAACAGTTTGATCTATTTAGCCTATTAAAAGGAAAAAGGGGCAACTCAGTCTTCAAGCCTCCTCTACGCTAGATGAAAAATTCAAGAACTATCTTCCATCTGGGATATGTAACAATATACAGTTACAGAAGTTTAAATTATGCATACTTAGACTACAGGACAAAGCAAAATATGTGCTTTCTTAATGGTGAAATCACTTAAAATCCTCCTAAGAATCCTATGGAAGACAGAACTACATTTTACACACACACGCTACAACTTTGATCGTGTATTAGGAGCTTTTCTAAAAGAAAAAGTCTTTCCAAACAAAACTTCATGTAAAGCAATAGCACAGCTTAAACAAAAAGCTAGACTAGCTCATAGTAAATTCTTTCTACAATGTAGATGATCATTTGTTCTTGCAGTCTCATCACAGAAAACCTTGCTTATCCGCAGTGAGCTGAAAATATGTGAATTTTTGTTAAAGCAAATGCGGTGTTCAAGCCCAGGTGCTCTGCAGATCTTCAAAGTCTGGTGTCTCAAAAAAAAAAAAAAAAAAAAAAAGATCTCAACCTAAATATCATTCTCAACCAAAGCAACAGTTTGAGTTGCTACAATGATTTCTAACACAGATGTTAAAAGATTCACTGTATAGAGATGTGTAATGCCTTAACACCAAAGCACCCAGTTGTTCTTACAGCTTTAGATGTACAAGAAACCAGATGTGCTTTGCTAATAAACACTTCCTTTCAGGAATCTACATCATTAGAAACTGCAATGACAATAGTAGCCAGATATCACTAAAAGCAACTGACAGGAACCAATCTAGGAGGTCATTCTGAAATTTGGAAACAGTTTATGGTATCTGTCCTACCTGCATGGCTGATTCCGATTTCACACTTCAAAATTTCCCCCACACACACTCAGATCTGAACTTAATACTCTGCCTAAATAAAATGCTGGCAACAATTTTTAATGCTTTCCCCTTTCAGTTTTTCAAAAAATATACAAATCAAAATCTTAATGGACAAGATAACACACACAGGTATGTTGTTAGAATTTAAAAGACTTAATCTCCTTATCAACCTTCTTATTTAAGCAGCATACAGTTGTGCCCTTTCTGTTTCTTGCTCCAGCAAGCAAAAGATAGCAGTATCCCCTCTGCTTTCATACCAGACTCAACTGTTGCAAGGACAAACCCAGCCCCTTCCAGATATCAGCAAAACAGTATTTTCCTTTATTTTTTCAAGTGAAGGACATTATGGGGGAGCAAGGTCCCACATGCAGACTCCCTTTTATTTTTTGAGAATCCAAATTAGAATGGGAAAACCAGCCTTAGCGAGCAGAGAAAAACAGAACAGAAGAGCCAGGTAAGCCAATGTACAAATAGTGCTGAAGCTTCCATCAGCCACCACAGAACATTCCAGGTAACAATTAATTCAAAATTAGTATATTGCCCTCCCTTACCATCATGGAACTTACCTTCAGTCTCCCCTCCTTATGTCAAGCCTGTTGTAAGTTAAGAACATGTAAGAATGCCAGGAACCTAAAAGAAACCCCGAACAGCTCAAGGGAAGGCTCACGCTTTCCATTTGGTTTTGTGAAGATAAGAAACAACACTCTTTGCGCCAGAGACTCCATTGATTTGCTTTATATGGATAGGCCATTCTTGAAAACTGCTGCGATTGTGAAAGGAAGGTCAACAGGGTTTAGAAGGATATACTTTCTACACACAGAATCCCAGAGAATTAAATGGCATCAAATGAGTCATTGCAGACCAGCTCAGAACCCTACTGATCTCTTTAGAGAAGCAAAAGAGGAAAAAGCTACACACTAGCATGACATAATTAAAGATATTTCACTACTCTAATCCACCGCTCTCGCCACACTGCTGATGCCTTCTCTGTTCCCAACAGTTCTCATCTAAGCCATCTGCTTCAACTGTTTCTATGTACTTATTTCACTTTGTAACACCTAGGAATCCTTGTCATAGCACAGGAATCCACTATGCTAGGTGACATCTAAATACGGGCAGCAAACTTACACCCACAAAGACAAGAAATTCAAGGCACATGTGCACACACAGAACACAAGCCTGTCCCAAATAGCTTACTTCTACCGAGGCTACTTCTTCCCCAAGTGCCTCACATTTGCCACAACTAACAAATTAATTGTCAGACAAAATGAATCTAGTTTGTAGTTACAGTTTTTATACCCTCTGACCTCTGTCAAACCCCAAACGCACTCTGAGAAATCTGAGGCTGAAAGGAAGCGCACATCCCATTTCACACTTTCCACTACATTACATTGTCCAGCTTTTCACATGTTCTTAGAAAACAAGACTTTTCCCCAACAACTAGAACTTTCTGAATTTGCTAAGGGGGAAATCTCGGAACAAATGAGTTGCCTTTTTTAGGATGTGGAAGTTGGATTCATATTAGGAATACCTCATGAACCTGGTATGGTCTACTGTCTGTCATCACTTACTTGTTTCCCTGAAAACAGTTTTGAAAACAATTTTAATTTATGGTCATGTTGTCTTGTAGTTAGAATCTTCACCATTTTTTGATAGCATTAAAGTTAGTTAGGCCTGTTAACTATTGGCATTAGCTGAACTTCTGACGCAGGGTCTTACACGTGACCATTTTGTTATGTACTTGCCTAGATGGTCAGCCTTGGGAATGTTTCTTCACAAGTATCTAGGCTAATTAGTAGAGGAGCTTTCTGAGACATTCTCGTGGATAACGAGGACTCTATCCTTGAGTCATATGAGAAAGAACGCCTAATCAAGGAAAGCAAGTCTTGTTTTTCTTTGAAGTAAAACATCCTGGAGCAGACAAGCATATGAACCTTGAGGATGCTACTAATCTACCATGTTTTGAAAGGACTAGCCAACTTGGCAGAAAAGTGAAAATTCTGGGTGTCCTAAACTGAACTCCCTTCATTATAATACAAAAATCATGCCCATGGGCCAAGAAGACCCTTGCCCTGGTGGAGACCCTTCCCCTGCAGAGGAGCAGTAACTGAGGAGAATGGCACAGCAAACATCATAATCATATGTAAATTACTAACCAATCATTGTAACTGGGAGTGTGCTACCTTGTAATTTTCATGTATACCCATGACGAGGAAACTGGCATGGGGTGTGCATGATTTGTGGAAATACTCCACCCTGCAACCTGGCCAGAATAAAGCAATGTCTCCTCTCTAAACACAGTCTCCGTGTTTCAGGAGAATCGGGACATAGACGTCTTTTTCAGGTAACAGTCTGAGCATTGGAATGAGAATGGCCGAAGCAGAAGCCACTCAAAAGACATTCTAGACCAACTCTGTCAGTGCTAAGAGCAACTTCAAGGGAAAAGTTTCCTACTACCTAGATGTCAGGAGAACTCAATATATGAAGAAATAGAAAGGTTCTTCTCACCATGCTTTGCATGTGGCATGCAGTTCCTTCCTTTCACAGGCATTATAGCTGTCATCTCCATTATTCAACCATCTTACTGTGCTGTGTCCTCAATGAGAGCTCACAAGCTCAAGCTTGCTCAAAAGCTTTGCTAAGTATCAACAGAAGTCACTGGACTTGCAAATATTGCCATGAACTCTGAAATTGAAGAGTCACATGCTATACCGAGTAGTAGTTAACACATTGAGGCTGCATCATCAGGCCTTCAGGGTTCTTAAAATTAACAGCTGAAACTTTACAAAATTACACAAGGGAGACATTAGAAAAGAAAGTCTGCATTTCAAGAGTCTTCATTCTGTAAAAGAGCATTCACATCTCTGAAAGAGGGTGTTTACTTGTGTAAAGCACTAATGTCAGAACAGGGGAATCTTGCTCCAGAAATGACACAAAATTATTTTATCGTCTTCCAGTTAGCAACCTCTGCCTTATTCACTCCTCAGATGTGCTGAACACTTCATTTCTCCTACACCACATAAACTGTCTCACATGCTACGAATTACCACCATAAGAAAAGTATCATCTTCATCATTCTGCAGATGGTTAAGATGAGAGACAAGTCTTGCCTCAGGTCACAATGAGTCAGTGGCAGAAGCAGGATCTCCTCTCTCATTCCTCAGGCTCCTTCCTTCAGACAGTGAGGTTTTACTACTCCTAGTGCCTTAAAAATTGCTATCTTGACTTGCTAAAGTGCATCTAATTAAAAAGAAAGATCTAGAAAGCAAGAAACAAACAACTGCAAAAACCTGTGGCTTAAGTAACTCGGTAAGTGCCTTGATAGAAAATAAGGATATAAAAGAATTTGTTCCTATGAAGCTAACTACAAAGCCACTCTTGCCTGTAGTCCCAGCTTTAGCTCTTACTGTATCTCTAACTTCTATCACAAATAAAGCATCAGCTCAACAAACTGTCCCCTTGACATTACAACCCTGATTTGTGCACAGAAAGTCTTCTACACTGCCTGCAAAAGGTGGACAATCGCAACACACACACCCTCACAAAAAATTAGCATTAGCTTCCCTTTCAGTTTTCCAAGTGCGGACTGCAACAGTATTATTTTTAGTGTAACTTATGTAATAACTGGATGAAACTTGCGCATTTCAGGACTCTGTGACAGCAATGGTTTCCTTCTGGTGACAATTTACATGCAAGTCTGTTTCTGAAGTTCTTGCGCCTCTATAACTCATTTGCAGTGTAGAAGCAGGAGACTAAAAAACAAAGCAGCAAAGCCTAGCTCTAGACAGCCCTGCACATTTAAAATGAAGTTTTCTCTTTAAAAAGGTAAAAAATTGTTGAAAAAATGCAGTCAACTCTTCAAAGATGACACTCCAACACACATTAAGATGGCAACTGCTTTACATATGACTGGGTTGACAAGGCCTGAAATATTGATGTAGTACTAGAGCTTTTACCACCTGATTTACAGCTTTGATGTGGCTCATCAGACTTTATAAGCGGCCCTGACACAGTGCAACATCTCTGCTGACAGAAAGAGCAAGAGTCCCTTCAGCTGCAGACTTTGGCTGGTCCATTTTGAACTGCAGTCTCCATGGGAGGATTTCCTCATCAGCATCAGATTGTTCTGTTGGCAGCGATCAATGAAGTGCTTAAAGGGTATATCATACACAATATTTAAAGCAGTGCACACTGAACTATTTCCCTCTTGAAGTGACAGAGTTGAAAATAAGTAACAATTGCTTTCACTGTCTCCAGAATACGAGAATGGCTTTATCTATTTTCCTCAGCAAGCAAAACTGCAACTTATATGGGACAAATGACAAGCTAAATTAAAACAGTATTAATAAATATTGCCTTGAAATAGTAACAGTTACTTTCATAGTCTCTGTGGCTCCTGTGCTATGGGAATTGTGTACATTTAGTAGGACTAGAGGAAAAGAAAATAACAAAAAACCCAAACCAAACCAAACAAACAAGAGGTGGCAAAACTCTCAGCAATACGTACGCTTTGGCATCTTTTCCCTTTCATCTTTCCTGTCTGTTTTCTTCCATACCCTTCCCTGCAGTTTTCCTGCTTTCCAGAATCCCAGCTGCTATGATAGAAACACCAGAAGTTACCCTAGTCTTCCAGCTACAACCGTCAACCTTTGTTTTCCCCATCTGCTATCAGTACAGCACCCTGTGCACTGAAGAACAATGATCTTACAGAACACTTTGACTTGAGACGCCTGCTACTCCTCTAACATAGAAGTTTGTTATTTGCAACAGATGAAGTCAAAATACACGTGTTTATAAGCAAGTAAGCTACACAAAGTCCGTTGCACTGCTTCAATGCTGATTTGCCTTTATATACAGTCTATAAAGGTTTTCCTTCATTAAAAGCAGCCCTGCAAGACACAGTGGGCATACCAGCCACAATTTCCCTGAGAGCTGATGGCATTATTAAGAAGTTTGTTTCTTCCCCTCAGCTTTGCCCATGATGATACATCACTGACAAATCAAGAGTGCAAACACACAGACGCGAAGAGAAACACCTATTTGCCAAAAGCCAACTCAGCCCTGCACAGAAAGTCAGTGGTGCAATGATAATCAGCCCACCCCCCCACTAAGAGGGCTTTCTGTAGAAGTAATTGAAGTTTTACTACTCCAGGATCCCAGAAAAAAGCTGCTCAGAAAGGGGTATGGGCTGATGAAGAGAAGACTCCCAGATTAGTAAACACCACTAGTAGTTACTTCATACTGTCCGCTTGAAAGGCTGGTGACCATTCCAAGTGTGCCTGCCACATACGAGTGGCTAGTTTTATAATTATGAATATCTACGTGCTATATTACTTTAAGAGTGAGTAGGTGACATTCAGACTGAAGCCTTTTAGAGGAGGCTGCAGTAGGTTTCCTACTAACTGATTTCATGACTTACATGAAAAAAATGCGTCACCCAATCAAGCAATCTAGATGGATTACCAGAGGACAGAAGCCTCTATTAAAAGTTAATATTAGAAATGTCAACTAGAGACCCACTATTGAATAATTCAAAGCAAGAAAAGGTCTCTCTCGCCTCTTGTCACCTGCTTTGAGCAATCCTTCAGCAAGATGTAACAATCAGTTCCAGCAAATGATGGCTGGGCTGAATACAGAATGAGAGGCGAACAGAAAAACAAAAAAAAAAAAACCAACAATCCACAAACAACCAAACATGAAAAAAAGGAAGAGAAGCTTAGCTGCACAAAGGCTATGAACTCTACGGCTTGAACAAGTGGAAGCCGTCTTTAGTCACTTTGTCTCAAAAACTCCGTGCACAACTGGAAGAGGACTAGCAAACAGCACAATCTTCCACCTTCACAGTGTTCCTCCACCTTACTAAAGGAGTTCAATGTTTTAGGTTGGGGGTTTTTTTTGGACAAAAGCAGAGTTTGGTTAGAACAAGCAATCAAGGTCTGGTATATTTTCATCATCCCTTCTGTCTATAAGTGAAATATACTTGATATTCCTCTTTCACTTTACAATTATGAGCAACTATTTAAGTCCCAATATTTTCAGGCCTGAAAAAACTTATTCTTTCAGCTTTCGAACACTGGACAACTCACTATAGTTTTTTCCTTCTCAATACCAGCAGCCTCCCCAGTAAGTAACAGAAAACAAACCAAGAAGTAGCTTAAGAATGTGAACAATATTTGCTTAGTTATGTTGGCGAGTAAAATCTGGTCTTCATATTGTGTCATAACAAAAACTGAAACAACTATTCGATATGGAATGAAAATTGATCTTAAATCTAACAACATGGAGCAAATTAGGAGGAGCTCTCACAGATTTTTCTCCACTCCCTGTTAAAGATTTTGCTGAGATCCATCCAAGTTTCTCTCATCCTCCTCATAAAATACAATCTTGAGGACTCCGCATAGCAGTGAAGACGTCATTGTTGGCAAAACTTCATCTTGTACAAGAGAAACCTCTATTCCAGCAGCTCGTGGTACTAACGAGTTCTTTAAGAACATTCAGACGTGGGTTTGCAATTAAATTTTAAAACCTGTCATCAGTCTTTGCAAGCCTAAATAGGAAAGGTACCAATTACTAGAATTCCCCATTATTCTGTATACTGCTAACTTAGCAAGAGCACGCACTAGTAAGAATTCCCAGGGACATCAAATACCATTCTCTTCTCACTGAAGAGCCACAGAGAAGCTGAAAGGAGCGATTTTTCCCTGCATTCCTCCTCTTTTCCATGATTTCATGACTCAATTTTTCAAAGCAATCCTATTCCATTTTTTAAATTATAGCAGCTACATCAGAAGAGAAACCACACAACTATTCAACAAAAACAGAACTATATAATCTGCTCATTTTGCATGTCATGGAGTGCACAGTTACTTTCTGAAGTGTAATCCACTCACTCTGTGGTTAAGACACTAGTATTTCTCCAGGTTTGTATACAAAGAAAATTACTTCTGGAAGTTCTGCTGAGCACTACACTATAAACAACTCAGAAAAAACACACTATATATGTTCATCAGGCCCACCTGTCTTATAGACAGCTGGAATCAACTGCTCTGTGCCTGAATTGTTAAATTTGTTTGAAAGATTTGAGACAGCAAAATAATTCCTCCTCTTCCCTCCAAATTTCAAGACAGTTTCAAAGTCTAAAAATCACTACAGGAGATCCTTTAGATATAAATGAAGGGTCTCAATTTGAAACTCCAGCAGCAATAAAAACCCAAGAATAGCCTAGCTGAAACACTCCAACATAGGAAAAAGTCTTGTTAAACTTCACTCATCTGATGCCTGCAACTGACTTCCTTTTTTTGTGGTAAAGAAAACTAGACTTAAATTCCAGTCTTTAATAATAAATACCAGGGGAGCCTCTCCCACAATAAACACATGTCAAGCTCACTCATATTGTAAGACTGCATTAAGCATTTGGCCAGAAATAATTTCAGGGACGACGACTCCTGTTTTAGGATGAAACATCCATTACTCTACTGAGCCCAAAAGCTATAGCATGAGAAAGAGTTCATCAATGACTCACCATTTGAAGCCTGCATGAAGCACAAGTCATTTCCTAAACCTAAAATATGCGTGAAAGTTAACGAGGTTCCAATATGGGCAAAAAAACCACAGCACTGAAGACATTTCAACCAAAGAAATCGGTTACACCTCAAAGCCTTTGCTGAAGACTCAAGTAAAGATGAAAATACAGGGATAGGACATATACATTTGGGACATGAAGATCTACAACCTGCCAAACAGTCCAGCAATTGAATACCAGCCACAGAAATATAATGTATGTCTAAAAAGCCTCTAATTTAGAGGCAATACCAAGATGGTTTCTCAAGCCCTTCTGCAAGCAAGTCAAACGTGGAACCCCCAATATTGCCTTTAAAAGTTGTTGCTTTTTCCTTTTTTTTTTTTTTAAAAAAAAAAAAAAAACAACAAGGAAGAGGATATCCTTGTTTTCACTTGCATCCTATACAAAAGCAGATGTTTTGTATCCTGTATGCAGTCAGAGAAATCCTCTTAGCATCTTGGGGGGGCAGAAGCTCCATGTTTCACACAGCTACTATCTTCTAAGAACGCAGTTTCCAAACTACTTTTCCTCCAAGTATGTGTACAGTAAGATTTACAGTTTCTTGAAAAGTGATACAGAAGTTTGAAGATTTTCACCGAAACAGTAAAATACACACAGTCTGGCAAATTCCTGTCTCCCCAGAATACAAAAGTGCTAAAGCTGTTAACACTCCTCCCCTCACCATACACACACACAGCCCTACCTCTTCCACAGAACAAAATTTAATTGCCTTAATCTTTCCTGAAAGCAGTTTCAATATTTTTCTTGAGGTTTTCTAAATGAATTCAGAATAAAGTAGACACTCTGTATGGAAAATATAAACCCAAACAGTTTGGCCATCTTACCAGCAACTGCACTGCTCTCTCTTACAGCGGAAAGCTGGCTGACAAACAAATGCAGAATCACTACCAGTTTTCACTGTATTGTACAAGCCATAAAATGGAAAAGTTTTAGTCCTTTAATTGCTTCAAAGACCCCACTTTTTTTTCTTTGCCATCTTAGCTATTTGCTGCAGAGGATGTAAATCGAGCCACCGTGATCTGTGTTTTATTAAAAAGCCTTCTCCATTTCTTTTTTTAACTTACAGGATGAAATCAATCAAAACAGAAAAAAGTACTTGTGAATCACACGCCCTAAAGAGAAGGTCAGCCTTTAACTACCTAAAACAAAAGCAGAAGCATCTTCAGAGACAGCAATTACAGCTCATATACACCAATACCAGTATGGACATCTTGGCTGCCTCTAACACTGGTTGTGAAAAGCTGAGTAGCACGATGTCTACACGAGAGATCAGAACAGAACTGCCCTAACGTGACACCACTGATTCCTCTCAGAAGAGACTTCAAACAATTTGACAGTGCCAGCCCATGGGAAGGGAACAGACATTGTCCAGCACTGTCCCCCTACGCTCTCCGTCACGGCTCTTTCACAGCGCTCAGTGACAGGGAGAACACTCTACAGTGCTTGTTCCTGTAAGCACCCTCAGATGAGAGCAACAGTGCTTTCCTGCACGTGGATACCTGGAGAAAGTAGAGACCAACATATGAAAATCAAGCCTGTTTAAGAAGGAAGGCAGAAGAAAATGAAGAACCAGTGGACTGGCTTGAGGGTCTATGACCACCCATTGAAACAGTCTAGTTTTGTAGGCCTTCAAATCCCCTACTAGCGGAGACCAGAAATTCTTTTACCCCTTCTTTGCTAAAACTGCATATCCATTCCTCAAGGAACAGGGTTTCCAATCCTATGGTCAATAACTTCTCAGAATAACTAGTCAGCACTTCAGTGCCTCTGTGATTAGACACCACAGCCAGAGAGTGCACTCAGTGTTTTCACCCAGCCACAAAGTAGTCTGACAAGGAAGATGTAATTCTGAAATGTTCCTGGAAATAAATAACAAAAAGCAAACCCAAAATGCCACCACCAACCAACCAAGCAAACTAACAAACAAACAAAAAAAAAGCCCACTCAACACCCCACTACAACAGAATTGTTTTACCACTAAGTTAGCTGCTAGGTTGCCAAAGCCTGCAAATAACTAACATCAAAAACCTAAGCAGTAAGGTTAGATATCCCCAGCATCAAAGCATCACTGCAGAATGGGATCCACATCTTATCTTGACTACCCCAGATTGGTGAGCAAGATCTAGATAGCTCCAGGTTGTCAGCTGCAGAGTCTGAAGCCCAAACCCTCTCTCCCTCAAAGACTTGGAAGCTGTGATATTCTCAGGAAGCTGAGCTACTTGCTGTGAAAAAGCTGCTTAGTAGACTACACATTATCTTTGGGAGTTGCGATGAAATATTCATTCTGGTCTGTGTAAGGCATCCGTCATGCCATCTGGATGCCCATTAGTTCTCACACAGAGTAACAGCTAAGGAAAAAAACAGCACTGGAATGGAGAAATCCAAATTCCCAGCTATTAGATAGCTGTTCTGAATGCTATCACAAACCATTACGCCCCCCACCCCAGCTACCTTTCAACTCAAAGCAGTGCACAAAGGAATGCCCAAGATTTAAGGTAACAAAGGAATGTATGTACTGAACACCTTGACTGCTTCTGGAAATACAGATCCATGATGCTGTTGTACAATTACTGAGGAAATAGTGACTAGCAACATTCATTGGAGCCCGAAGTCTTGATGCTCAACTGTCTCGATGCAGAACTCTTCCAGATGAAACCACAAATCCATAAGGAAGACATGGGGACAGAATCATTCAGACAGGAATATGTACCCAATCAGTCTCAGGCCACAAGTAGGAGTCAAAAGATAGCTTTCTTACTGGCACGTTACACACCACTTTCTGTGACACACCTCCCCAAAACCAACAACACAACACAAACTTGCATGAGGTCTAATTACACAAAGGTCTCTGCTACATAAACTGAGAAGATTGGAATAAACCTGTATCATACTCTTCTGCATGAAGTGACAACACAAGATCTCTCTACCACCTGGATGACTGTTATCCAGGAAAACAGCAGAAAATGGCTTACTTTAGGAACTCAAGTGTCCTCTTTTACCCCAGTAATTACAGAACACAGCAGACATTCATTCTGGAAGGCAGAGTACAATAGCTGCTTGTTAGCATCAGTGTTACAATCTAGCATTTATCTAAGCCTATCACACCCAGAACAGACAGCGAAAAAATGCCCAAGACAGAACTCAAAGTACCATCCATAAGAAACTACAGGAAAAAAAAAAAACCAAGCACCAGGACTGAGGCTCAGTCCACAACTCACAATTTTACCACTCAGGAATCTATTTATTGAGCGTATATTTATCCAAGCTTCATCTAAGAAGCATTAGGCATAGCTGGTCAAAGAATAAGCGGCAGAAAATACTTAAATCATTGTAACCTACTGTTAGCAAGTAAAGTTGCATCTGACAGAAGAGGCACAGGCTTGGTGAAGAAGAGTGCCCATATATGTTTATCATTAGAAACAAGTTATCATTATGAACTCGGAACTCCATAGCCAATAGAAACAAAGATGTAAAAGTCTGCATTTACACATGAATCTTTTTTTCTGCTCAGGAACCTCACGAATTCATCCACATTGAAACCTAAACTGAAATTAAAAAAAGCACAGGGAGTTACCTTCCCACATTCTTCCCAGGTGAGTAGTTCAGGTTACTTTGCTCCCCATGCATCCTACAGCAGTGCAAATTTAGACTAAATCACAGACTTTCACACATTCACAGAAATCCTGCCCCAACATCCACTTTATTTTTAAAACACCACTAGATTCACCTATACTAGAGTTCTAATTGAGAAAACTGTTATCCAGCATTGCCAGACAGGATTTTAGAAAGCATCAGACTCAAATCTTCTCAAACAGCATATCGCATTTTAAAAGCTACCTTGTTTACGTGAAGGGCAAGATTAAAAAGTGCTAGTTAGACTGGTGTGAGCTGCTAGTCCCCTCACAACTTACATGCCTAAGCTTCTGCAAAGGAGAGCCATCCAATAACACTGAGATACTGCATGGGAAACAGCACCATCTAGCCAATGCTAATTCCTGCCCCATCTTCAGAAGGTAACAGAAACAACAGGATTTCAGAAATGTCTACTCTATGAGTCCCTGCGTAACCTCCCACCCAGAGATAGTAAGAAACTCAAATAACAAACTCAAAAAACATCAATAAATACTTCACCCTTTCCTCTATTACTGAAACATGCATAACATTCATAAGCATTTTTTTCTAAACATATTCTGCTCTAAATGAGGAGACTAACTGTTCTACTTAATTTACTGTGGTAGGTATATCTAAGTCTTTAATTTTTATTTTTAAAGATTGCACGTTGGCTGAATGAATGCAATCAGCTGAATACAAATACTTGTTTGGACACTTGCAGAACAGCAACACATACTTTTACAGAAGGCCACACTGGATCGAACATGTAATTACAAGCTCAACCATAAGAGCACAAATAGACTAAACAAGCACTGTTCAAGTTACTCATGCTCAGCTTTCAAAGTTTGACCTCTGAAGCCAGAAGTACATTCACAAAGGAGAATCAATTTTTCCAAACAGTCAGAAATATAAACGCAAGTTTAAGCAAGCTTACAAATCCTGAATAATCAAAATCAGAGTACCTTTACTCAAGGGTAATTTCGCCATCTCAAAAGTTTCAGCTCAGGCATAGAAAGAAAAAGAAAAAGGGAAAAAAAAGCTGTATTTCCCTTTCCAGTGCTCATACTTCTCAATAGACTACTATAACAACTGCACCACTAACTGACAATTATTCCATTTTATCTGCATCAATAAAAATGTACTTTATTTTTAAGTAGAATTCAGGCTTTCTTAGTGAGTTCCCTTCCTGCAAAAGTCCCAAGATGTCATAATTCTGTTCTCTTACAACTTTCTGCCAGAGAACGTTCATAGCTTCAGGAGACAACTGTCTGTATTTTGGTTCTTCCTATAAAGAAATACACTTAGAGCCAAACCACCTGCAGCTACAGCTCTTTCTAAAACCTTCTGCAAAACAGGTACAATTTCCATACTGTACTTTTCTCTAGGACAAGCTAGCATTTGCAGCTGTATACAAATACAAAAGATCTTTAATCGAGTCTATACATTTTACAGTAGGTTCAAAACAAACTACTTCAGTACTTAGCAATGATTCAGCTCCAGACATTTTATGAGAGAACTATGGCTCCATACTAAAATCTGGGCAAGGTTTATCTCCCCAGTGAACCAAAATACCATTGAAATTAGATGCCCAAGACAAGACTCCTGCTACTCTGGGGTCAGTTCTTAGAAAAAACCCAAGCCTGAAAAAAGGTGGCTGAGTAAGGCACCACAAACATGAAACAATGTTCAAATCTGGAGGCTAGAAAGGCCAGTTCTTCAGAAGTTCTAGGTGCCAGCGGCATAAATTGCAATAGGCAACCCCAGGTTCACTGGCTATCCTGCTGGTGTAAGATCACAGACCTGTCAGTTGGAGCAGAGGTCTGTAGGTCATTAGCTCCGCAGCCTTCTTTGGATGGCAAATATCATGGCATCTCAAGAAGAAAGATCTGGGGTCAGTCAGCACAACCCAAGTCACTGCAGAGCCAATCCTCCTGGAAGCCATTTCTGAGCATGTGAAGGACAAGGAGGTGACTGGGAACAGCCAGCATATTTTTACTGAGGCTAGACTGCACCCACCCAACCGCATTGTATTCTAGGACAGGAGAAGGGTCTGTACAGACAAGGGGAGAGCAGTGGATGTTGTCTGCTGTGGTTTTAGCAAAGCCTTTCCCTTGGTCTCCTATAGCATCGTCAGTTAGTTTGGTGAGATATAGATTGAATAAGTGGACAATACCACCAGGCTCAAGGCTTGCAATAGCAGCACAAATTTCAACTGCAGGCTGCACCATTTCCATGGAGATAATTCTAAACTTCACTAGACAAAACCTCGAACAATGTGATTCAACTGGACCCAACCTGGTCTGAGTGGGAAGTGGGACCAGCTGAGGCCCAGAGGTCCCTTCTGACTTAAGTTATTCCATGATATCCTCTTTGTTTGTTTGTTTTTAATAAGTGAAAACAAAAGGTCTGTTGCAGTCTGGGTTTGCTTTAGGTCATACTTCTGCCACCCTGCTGGTTTCAGCAAATAAAATGGACTAAGAGCCACAACAGAAAAAGAAGTTCTGTGGAAAAGGACAGTAATTGCTCTGCTTAAGGGATTCACGGGTCATTCTGACACAAGCCTCAATATTGTACTCTCAAGTCAAGAATCTCACAACTTGGTTCCCAGTAGGGATTAACAACAACAAAAAAGCCCAAACAAACCCCCCGAACACCTCATCCCCACACACCTGCAGCTGAAGTGCAGAAAGCAGAGATAGTACTAAGTTCATTGTTAGACTTTTGCAACAAACCCACTTTACTAAATATGTCAAATACATTTAGACTGTGAAGAATAAAAAGAGTGCCAGGTTTGCAGACAAGACCCAAAGTCCCAAAACAGAGTTCACGTATAAAAACAGTAATGAAAACCAAACAAAAAAAGCCACAACAAAAAACCCCACCCTCGGCTGTCTGCATACCCAACAGAGATAAGTAAGCACCCTGAAAGGGCACACATAAAAACAAGTTTCCACTTTAGGTTTTAAACTGACAGCAATGTCTTATCAAGGCAGCTAAAAACTGAACAGATAACACTTCAGTTCCCCCTCCCCTCTGTTTGCATTAATTCCTGCAGAAGGACTCTAGTATAAGATTTTAAGCACCAGAAGTAAGAGAAGTCATGGCATCATTTGCTGGATGGAGGCCAGGATCTCATATATCCACTCAAGCTTGTATCTCTGGAGACACTGTTTGTTCCTACCATAATTGAGTTATGTTCTGCGCAATGAGAAGGTGAATCAATTATGTTCACCACTAAACAGACAAGCTTAAGTATTCTCTCAAGAGCTTAAAATTTGTGCAATGACACCCTCAAAATACTGTTTGTTCTTCTTTTTTAAATAAAGAAGAACACTTTGATTCAATCTCTTCTCTTCCTGGAAATTCCTGAGCTCACAAGCCAGTGAAGCCATTCAAGTTTTAACCCATTAGCTGGGACTCCCTATTTTAAGTTTACAGTTAGTTTCTGACTGGGTAATTTAGGTTAAAGGCAGCATCAGATAAAACTGACATCTAAGCCTTTGCTAAGACATTAAGGAAATTCAAGCAGCAAACAATCATCATCTCAGACATTAGAGTCACATATAAAATGAAGACTTTAATCACATGTATAAAGACAAGTATTAATACTGTAAATTCAATGGATTTATAGTATTTTTGAGGTTAATCCTTCATGTTTGCTGCAATATTGTCTCATTACTTTGGAATATAGCTACAAATTGAACGAAACCACTGCAGCAGAACTTTAGGTGGCTTTCATTAGGTGTTACTCTTCAGTACTTCTTAAAATGGGATACACAAGATACCCTTACTCAGACAATAAACTAAAAAGCCAAATTAAAGATAGATTTCTGTACTTAGTCATATAACACAATTAAAAAATGATTTTTGCTTAGTCATGGAAGTCAGTGAGTACCAATCTTAAGAGTGTTTCCTGACACAGTCCCACATATGTGAAGTCAGCCGTGTGCACTGCAAGACAAGAGACACAGGCAGGCATATTTTTGGGCCAACTCTTTAGCTACAGAAAGCAGGCACACAAGCCCTTCGAGCTACGCATTTTCAAGTGTTGGGTTTTGGAGGTTTTTTTGTAAGTAAGGACTGAAATTCACTTGTATTCAGAATAAACATCATTACTATCAAAACTGTCAAAGGAGAGCCAGTATCACTTCTATTGCAATGAATACCCAATTTTGTAAACTGATGAAAACACAACTGGTTTATCTAAGACATAATTACCACAGCGCACTGAGGACAGGGTGCTTACTCATGCTGTCCAAGGTAAGCTAAATCCTACACAGGTCCTTATAAAGATTAAATAACCCCTTATTAAGAGCTGTGTAAACTGTTTTAAAGAATGTACAGAACATCTGTAAGTGAAAACAAAGGGTAACTACTTGGAAGGAAATAGATACTATAATCTCAGTCCATACTGAGTTAACCTCCATTTCTGACAAAGGTACTATTCACAGAATTAAAAGTCATCAAAATAAATGGCAATTCCCTACTAATCTTATGTATTAAAAGGTATCTGAACAGGGTCATCTAGAGCAGTCATCTTGGATGCAGTGCTTTCTATGAGAATGCAGTCATCTAGAATCTCCAGCTGAAGCTTCTGCTATTAAAACCTATATCCTGTGTATATTTTTAAGTAGTACAAACAGAACAAGAGCCCTACAGGAGATGCGGATACGGATAAAGCCATGGTGAACTTCAATATACAAATGACTCACTGCATACCTCTCAATTCCCTTACTTCAATAAAACAGCTGAAGAACAGGAGAGGACCTACAACAGTCACGTGCTGGAGAATGAGCCCTGCAGTTCAAATTATTGCTGCAAAAGCAGCAGAATGCTTTTGCAAGGTTTTCCAATGTTCCACAAAGTTATTTCAAGTCCCTTTGGGATACTTGTTCAACTCTGAAATAGTTAATTTCTTTTAAAGGCAAAACACCATATTCTAAAAATATCAAGAAACGAATCCACTAACATAGAAAGTTTTGCTTATACCAGCTTGAAAGAAATTTTGCAAACACATACGTACTAACTTGGATAAGAAAATGTATTTCTGTGCAGAAACACTAATGAATCTGAACTTGTAATTCACGAGAGACTTCATTTCCAATTCAGCAATACAAACATTAGTAACCTGGAAAGAGAATTTCCTCTCTAACATTAAGCTTTCACAATTTAAGTTAAGAGTTTTCTTTTTATTACTAGATAGCGCTTACATGCATAAACCAGGGCAGAATCCTCACCACTGGACAGTACTTCTTTAAACTCTAAGAACACCTCATAGCTAGATCTGTTCAATTCAGCATCCCGTTTTCCCCTCAGCTCCACACATAGAAATGGTGTTCCTCTTGCTTTCTATTCTTGGAAGAGCCTCAACACAGTCTGCCCAATTCTGTCTCCAATTCTTTCCGCACTATATTCAGCTAACTTCCATATACACACAGAGCTTATTTGTGAGAAACCTATTTCAAAACCCCAAGTATCACACCCATTTGCTTCTGCTGTGCAGGACCGCTTCCATATAACCTTTGATTAGAACAATTCACTTCCTTCCAACTCCTGAGCTTTTCATGCAGCCTCTACACAGTGAACTCCCCCCTTCAACTGGCCAAAGTCATCGCTCATCTGCCAATTAGTTTCCTCCCTCTTAAATTCTTTTATGAAAATAACAGAAATTTCGAATCCAGCTGGAAACATTTCTGAGTCCCCACCTGAACGGATAGCCTCACAAATGCATCTGCCCTGTTGCACTGGTAACAAAGGATAACATTTTAAGCATGAAATGAATCCAGAAAAAACAAGACAGTAAAATTTATTTCACTTTATTCCACATTTGAACAAAAATTCAAGAGCCTTGTTATAGAGTGCTTTACTGTGAAATATCTGATAGCTGCAACTATACCTGTAAGTATCCAGAGATCCTTAGAAGCCTTTTAGATTATTCTCCCCTTTTAGGAGAGTACCCAGGCACCACTCCCACCCCACCACCACAATCACAGAATGGTCAGGGTTGGAAGGGACCTCTGGAGATCATCTAGTCCAACCCCACTGACAGAGCATGGTCACCTACAGCAGGTTGCACAGGACGGCATCCAGGTGGGTTTTGAATGTCTCCAGAGTGGGAAACTCCACAACCTCTCCAGGCAGCCTGTTCCAGTGCTTCGCTATCCTCAAAGTAAAGAAGTTCCTCCTCATATTAAGATGGAACTTTCTATGTTCAAGTTTCTACCCATTACCTCTTGTCCTATCACTGGGCACCACTGAAAAAAAACTGTTCCCATCCCCCTGGCACCCTCTCTTTAAGTATCTGTAAGCATTAATAAGATCCCTGCTCAGTCTTCTTTGCTCTAGACTAAAAAGACCCAAGTCCCTCAGCCTTTCCTCATATGAGAGATGTTCTAATCCCCTAATCATCTTTGTAGCCCTGACACAAGGCAGACACGAGAACTGAAACAGCCTTAGACATCTTTCCTGAAAGCAAGTTTTTAAGTCAACAGGTGACCCTTGCTGAAAGATCGCAAGTCCCAAGCCTGTCTGGCTTCCACAGCTAAGCTACACAAAGTTCAGGCACTACATTCATTGCACTACAGAATTACAGAATCATACTGCATGAAGCCTTTGAGATCAGCCCAAAAAAAAAAAAAAAAGAGCAAAAGGAGAGCGTGCTTACTCCTAATGAAAGAAGCATACAAGTTTAACGCTAATAGTGATAAAGCACCTACATAACCTCTGTTCAAAAACAACTAGAAAGGTACAGTTAGCCCACAAAACAAAGCAGACCTGGCTCATGAGAACAAGGAAGATCCACTGCTATATAAAGACTTTTTTTGGTTTTCCACAGTCATGCCTTCTTGCAACACACCATTTTCTACATTTGCAAACAGCCTCTGCCAGGGTATATTCCTCCAAAACGTGTCTGGAACATCCAGGTTAGAAAGAAACAAGCTTCCAGAAGGAGGAACGACTTTGTCCTGGACTGGCTTGAAAGGAAAAAGGCAGAGAACATTCTGCATGATGATACATAAACCCTGATGATGTTAAGTGCTTGACTCACCACAAAACACAAGAAAAAAAGAGAGAGAAGGACAAGTGAAGCTGAGTCTAGAAGGCACTTCCAGCTTTGCTAAACCAGTTTGATGTCACACATTATCTGAAGATTCTGGCCTTGCATTGCTTCATTCCCTGAGTTAAGCCCATTGTCTTCTGTGTTGGCCCAGGACAGCTGAAGCTTTTCCTTTGTTCATAAAAGAAATAACACTCTGTATCTGCAGACAACATATTTGTATATGTCACCAAACCTATTATCCTCTACAGAGAAACACCTAGGAAAAAAAAAAAGTTAAAAGAAGCTAGATAAATCATGGTAAAAGTCAGAAATCACAAAGTATTATTAACACCAATAGAAGTATTTAAGAAAATGAACCTTTGCCCCATTTTCCTAAAGAAAGGGTCTCTGGGTACCCTCACTGTACCTCTAAATGTCCAACGCATCCCAAGTTCCTCTTTATCTGTGTAACTTAGTCCTCATAAAAGGCTGCATCAGCAGCAACATAAGAATTATGTGTTCTTGGGTACCTCAAAAAGGTCAGAGACCTAAGCATTAGTAAGGCAACCAAATTTACATGATTTTAACATCGTAGTTTTATACTTGTATTTTTGTTCCTCCATAGACATATATATACACAATTTTTATTTATTATTTTTAAATAAAGTGGCATGGTGCTACACATTCCCCTCTCTACTACTAAATTTCAGGAAGCCACCCAATTCTTCTTCCCAGCATAGTTCTGGTACGCTTTAACGGCCTCAGACATTGTATAAGAAACCAAGACCATGCTACTACTGATACCAACGCAGCAGACAGCATTGAGCTTTTTGCCCGCACAACACTCACCTGTTAAGAAATTTTGTATGCTGCCTTCCTCCTCCCTCAACCATTCCAAATGAAAAGGCTGAACAAAGTCTTGACACTAATCAAGATCAATGTGTGTAAAAAAAAAATCCAAACAACCAGAAAAAAAAAAAAAACAAAACAGACCAAAAAACACACTGTTACAGAAGAGGCAAACTACACTAGGGGATAGGGGAGAGAGGAGTAAGCAAAACAAAATTAGTCACCAATTACTTCCTGTAGATATGGCAAAAAGAAACAGAGCTGAAGGCAACTACTAAATGCACGTGGTAAATCTGTGACAGCAGCTAGAAGTTAAAAAATATTCTACAAGTAAATCTGATATTGAAATGCTTTTAATGCTGTTTCTCCTAACAGGGAGATCGGAAACACCCACAAAAGAACTCAGATATAAAACCTGACTTCCCAGGTCCAGTCACTTCAGGAAACATTCAATAAACACATTGCTATAATTTACCCACTTGATCTGCCATTCATCAAACGGGAGCTGACTGGGCTTACAGCAATCAACAGCAACCGTCTTTGCAGTGACCGTGAAACACTGAAGTTCAAGATCCTGAAGGGAGTGAGGAAGGAGAGCAGCAGGGTACAGACCCTGTACTTCATGAAAGCAGGCTCTGGCTTATCCAAGAAGCCAGTAGGTGGAATCCCCTGGCAGGCAGCTCTGAAAGGCAGAGGAGCTCAGGAAAGCTGGCAGGGCTTTAGCAGCAGCACCCTCCAAGCACAAGCGCAGTCCATCCCCATACTCAGGAGAATAAGCAGATATTAAAAAAAAAAAAAAGGGGGGGGGGCGCTGTTTAATCAAGGAAGTCCTAAATAAAGCTCCAAAGGAGGAATTCAGAAACACTACCCAGGCTTGTAGGATGGTCTTAGGAAAGCCAAAGCTCAACTGGAATTGAGGTTGCAATGGACATCAAGGGCAACAAATACAGTTCTAGTGCTATGTAACCCGCAAAAGACTGATCAAGGGAAACGTGTGCCCATGGCTGAACAGAGCAGGTTATTCAGTGGGAGAACAAAGATAAGGCTAAGGTGGCCTCTACCCCAATGACTTTGCTTCAGCCTTCAGTGTGAAGGTACCTGACTCCCATGCTTGGCAAAGAAGGTATGTCTTCCTCTGAAGAAAGTATTTCCTTCAAGAAGCAGTTTTCTAATCCCTACCTGATAATCAAGCTACATTTAATGGGGTAAAACTCATCCCACTGACAGCAGAGTAACATCGGATTCACTTCTTCTCTAATCGAAAAAGCTTGAAAACTATGTTTTTAAATGGGAAAGATCTTAAATGCTAAGAAGTGGTGCAGCACTGAGAGAGGATGTTAGCATCTACTGGAGAATATAACATGCTCAAACTAATGTCTAGTTTTCTCCCACACAACTCATTTGTCTCCAAGGCAGGCTAATGCTGAAAGTCTCATTACAAGAAGTAGCTGAGACACTTTGAGACAGACACACTCCTAATAAATGTTTACTTACATCAGAGTCAAATCACATTTATTTTGCCTTTTAGTTCAGTTCACAGTTCAGAGACGGCTGAAACAACATTGTTAGATGGGATGAAAGCACTCTGAGTTTTGGATTGTATTCAACTCCAAGCATTTAGGTTTAGACCAAATCCTCCCCAACCTCCATTCTGCTAGCATCTAAAGCAAGCCCCCACCAACTTTGTAAATGCCTTACTCAGTTACCTGAAGCGTTCCTTTTCTATGATAGTCACCCACATTCAAGGAGAAGGACCCAGAAATAGCATTATCTGCAGTACTTCTGAGGGGATCAATAGAACACGTTTCTTTTCCCCTGTCATACATAAACACCTTAACCAACACTGTGTTTCCTTCTAGACTTTGCAATATAGCTTATCATGGAGATGAGCGAGGATAAAAGGACAATGCAACACATACAACCCTTTCCCTTTTCTCCCCCAGAAGAGTCTTTATGCTTAAGTGTTTTTCCTTCCTAGCATTAGAACCTTAGTGTAAGAACAAACAGTTAACAGCAACCAATTCATTTTGGCTACAGTCTGAAGGTGCATTTCAGGGAGGGCAATGAAGTTGTGGAGCAATGCTTTACACAAATCAACCCAGCTTCCTTCAAAACAGTGTCTGAATACATACAATCCTCCTATTAAAACAGCTGCCCAAGCTACCCTGTTGCCCTGTTAACCAAGCAGGCTGTTCTCTATCTAACCATGCTTCTGGGAGAACACGCAGCACGGAATACATGCAACAGTGCTCGTATAAGTACCCCAACATATTTCCCGCTACAAGGCAGGCAGACAAAGAAGAAAAACCTTCTTAAATCTCTCAGAATACATTTGCACTAAATTTGAGCAAGCGCATCTTATTAGTGTAATAAAAACTCATTTTAAATTTGTGTTTTAAAATTTGCATTTGACAAACAACACTTTCTACTCTGGAACTCAACTCTCTCCATGTGAGCATTTCACCGGCATGTCAACGAAACTACTGCAAAAGGGGTTACATAATTGTTTTATACAGCAACACCATTTAGTAACTGGTCAACTTACTCAAGCTGATGAATTTTAGATGAACCTCAGCAAGGCAACACTGACCAAAATAAGGGTCTTTTAATCCATTCCCAAAAAATCCCCATGCCACAAATACCACCCAGATACCTAGCTGAAATATGGAACTCCAAAAGTTTTAAGAGAGATGACTTCTCTTCCTGTACAACAATTTTCTGTCTGGTGCTCTGCTTTCTTTTTCAGCAAGGCAGACCAGAAGAACCTTCTCTCAAAGGTTCTCCCAGGAAAAACAAACACACACCACAAAGCAAAAGGACTTCCTCCAAACATTTTGGCCATCTGCACAGTAGAGAAACTGAGTGAAAAAACCAAGTACCAGTAGCAGTACAAAATGCTTAGTTTTAATCAACCTCCTAATAACATACCAATTTCTCCTACCTTTGAGTCTTTTTTACTGACCTCTGGATCCAGAGATACACCAGTAGATATGTCAACATGATACTACCACTACTGTGCAAATTACCCTAAAGCAATTCTCTAATCTGCACCAAGTGCTACTTTGGAGAAGAGCACGATGGATTGTTTTGTTTATGCCTGGAGCTTAAGTCTTTAGAAGTTATGCAAGTTAGGGCATCCAGGCTTAACCTTCAATTTTTGTGTTTAGAAGTACAGTTGTCTTTATTTCAAATTCCTCAACACCACTAGTTCATTTTTAATTGTCATTTAAGAATTCTGAAAATGTTTTCTTTAGCTGTAACATATCATGCAATACTCTATAGTAAGAAAGCCTTCTGCAGAGTTAAACATATTTCAAAACACTAATTACACAACTAGCAAACCTGTGCAAGGTGACAACCTACCACCTGGAAGGAGAAGGAAAGAGAAGATCAAATTTCTCCTTGGTAAGTTTCCTAAAAATAGGAAGACAAGTTCGTTTTACCCATCATACTGATGCAGTTCCTTTGTTCTTAAAAGGACGTTTTATAAGTGCAGCCATTATACACACTTTATGATTCCCATACAAAAAAGCCTAGCAGACAGAAGGGTCTCAAACTTCAAGAAGCAAAGACACTATGAATTTTGTGTTCTAGCTTTGTCTCTTTGTACCCCTACAAGAGCTAATCACTGAACTGCATGCAACTTGTCTTTTTTCAGCACCCAGACAATAAAATTAACCAAGGCCAAGGAGACTGGAGTTTAAAGTTTTTTATTTACTAGTGCTAAAATCACATTATCATACTTAATATAGAAAAACTGCACAGGTTCAATATATTACAACTATAGCCTGCAATACGCAGATTGGATGGTACGCAGCAGGAGCATGGGAGGACGCTCACTGAAAAAAGGTATCATAAATATTTATACACTTATTTTTAAAGAAGGCTTAAGTTAGAAGCCTGCAGGAATTCAACAACTGCTAGAGATAGAGGCAAACTCCTCACTTAAGATTTTTAAAATGTTTTTGAAATGTCACATCAGTACCATCTGATTTTACAGTCCTTGTTATACAGAACCTTTTTAATAACAAAATGCACATGCACAAGAGGTCAGTTGGACATGATTACTCCTTCTTCAAAAGGTGTCTACAGGCACAGGTAATGTTACTGACACTCATTTAAGTTCTTTTAAAAATTTTCTGTAGCCCCCAAGTACCAATACTGCAAAAAGGAGACAGTGAGAAGCACTGCCTGCTGAATACTACACATCTGACCCACCAAACCATGCTTTTCAGACTCAGCGTCTTAGAGACCTTAGGACGGAAGAACTTGCCTATGGGAGGCAACCCTACAAGTGGCATGTCCTAGTCAGCAGCATCAGGCCCACACAAAGACATAAGATGAACTACATCAAGCTCAACAACAGGCACCACTTTTAGGCGACTCCAAAGCAAGGTCTTGCTACTGCAACTGAAGATGCAACTGAAGATAAGGAACAAATAAAAGAAAAGGAAAAAAAAATCCTTGATACAAAATTCTGGTATCATCCATTATAAGGACTGGCCAATCTTGAAAATAAAAATACTGCATACTAGTCCACAGCAGGGAGGAGAAGAGACTCAGTTAACAGAGCACATAATTGTTACATACACCACCACAGGAAAAACCATGCCAGCATTGCCGCATACACCCACTCAGACAAAGCAAGATCCCTCTTTCCAAAGGCTTATCCCACTCCTGTTTATTTCTACCGATCAAAAGAAGTAATAAACAATAACAAGATTCCTCAAGTCACAGATCACACACATTTAATCATGCCCAACAGTCTAACAAGCACAATATAGCGCGTTCTCCTTTACACGGATATCCAGAAGAACTGAGCAAAAAGCCCCACCCAAACGCAGGCCCTAGGAAAGCAGCTGCTTCAAGAAGTTTTCTAGAAGACATGTAACAGAGCGCTGTCTTCAGTACAGAAATCCCTTGAAAGGAAACAGATTTCATTCTCATTCATCCCAGACCATCCTGTTAGCACTCAAGGGTCAGATTCCCCCGAAGCTGTGCAGTGACAGACTCCCCAGAGCCTCCAAGAGCAGCGGCTCAGAACAGCACATAAGATCTCTTCAGAAACAATTAAAAAATAAAACAATCAAGAACCTTCCTTTGCTGTAAACCAAGCTACGTTACTAAAAAAAAGAGGAGTATCTGTTCTTCTATTTCATTAAATATGAGTAATTTTTAACAGGCAATAGGGCAATTGAGATGGCCGAGCAGCCTGCACCACCCACCACCCCGGAAGCTCTGTATTTGCTCTCTGCATCCCCCCCTTATCTGCCCCCTAAAACCACTACAACAGCAATGCCCTTGCCTATGACTGCATTTTTTTCTTCTGCAGTAGAAAGTACACACAGCCAAAAAAAGCTGTGGTAAAACTCCAACAATCACAAATATTTAATCTCAGTAATCTAGATAATTGCCTCTGAGCTTGAAAGCAATGCTCTGAAGTCTGATTAAGGTTTAAAGTGTACAAAAATTAGAATAACATACTAGTGTTTACCTAGCCTGTTCTGAAGCTAGGCAAAAATAAAACTCAAAGATAAAGATGTTAAAAAAGACTTATTTTCCTTACATTTTATTAGGGACCTGAAGAAATTTCTGCCTTTCAACCCCCTCCCACCACCTCCATTTTTTCTTCTAAATTTTACATTTAGACTTTAAGTTCCCAAATCGAAGTTTTTTTCAGGCAGAAGTGAAGTGAAGTGAAAGGAAGAGCTGAGTCCTTCAAGCAACAACTTGTTTCCCCAGCAAATTAAGATTCTGGAAAAGCACTCCAATGATTTCTTTCAACTAATCGCACACTGGACTAAAAGCTAACAGGAGGTTTTATTAAAACAAGAGATCTGCAGCCACTGAAGTTTTAGATGATTTACCCTAAGAATTTGTTAATGCAAACTATTGTAAGTTCCAACATCAGGGCCACAAACATCTGTGTTAATACTCACAACCCGAACGCAGCTCTGGACAGAGTTCTTTTAAAATGGAAAAATGCTTGACTGCTCTAGACAGCGATGTGGCAGCACTGCATAGTGCCCAGCCCATTTTTTAGAAGGTTTCCTTGGAAGACAGGTAAACGCTGTTGTCTGCAGCACTGCCTACCCGCACACTGCAGAAACCAAAAGGCTGCTGCCCTTGTGACTTTCCGTCATGTCAGAGTCATACCATAGTGAGAGGGGAAGAAAAAAAAGAAAAGAACAATCTCCACCTCGGAATTATTTGCTCCCCCAAATTCCAAGACAGAACTCCCAACAGAAGCACATGAGCTCAGGGTTTCAGAATGGGCTACAGAAAACCCCAGCCAGGGGGAGGAGCCTGGGGAGAGCTTGGGGGCAGCAAGGAGCAGTGATGCAACAGGCAGCTGCACTGAACATGATGCAAGGACAACCCGCCCCCCGTGCAAATACTGCTTACAAAGGGCAAGCCAGCTGAGGACTAACATGCTTTTACTACGTTTTCCTCCTTAGGTACAGTGGGAAAGTTAGCTTTCCCTTAGTATTCCTGTGACTTGCAGGAATCCTTGTACTGGATGCAGAAAGACACATCATAGATACATTGGTTGAAAAGCTTCAGTACAGAATGAACTTTGCACTCAAGCACTCTTGGGACAAAGGATTTCAGTGTTTATATTTGCAGCAAAGTTGAACAGCATGTATAGCCTAGAGAGACTATTCTCTCATTGCACTCATGCTTTACCAATGTCATCTAGAATCTATCTTGCTTGTAGCTGCCACTGCTCTGTCAAACCATCATGTTTCCTCTTTTATAGGCAGCCATCAAAAAACACTACTTTGTCACCTCTTTTTCTGCTACTCAAGGGCTGAAGAAGGTAGCATTACCTTTTTTTTTTTTTGAGGAATGCTTACTGCTAGAGATGGAATAAAAAATGAAAGGGAAGAAGAGAGAAAAAGCAGTTCACCATTTTTCCCCCCCATAGATTTAAGATCAGAGCTATGGAAGAAATGTGTCTGGTAAAACAACACTGCCCACAATTTTCAGCAATATGGAGGGGAAAGGACCAGGTGCCACAAATTCTGCCATCTAGTCCAAAGCTTTCCTACATAATTTATCATCTCAAGATATTTAAGCAAAACTTACAAAACAACATAATTAAATATATATATATTAAAAAAAGCGGACGACATGGTGCATCCAGTAGAGTTGCCTACACACTTTTTTCCCCACAGAAATATGTAAACCAAAAGAAGAAAACAGCACTGTTGTATCAGTAAGATTATACAGTTAAGTTTTATCCTGTATGGACACAAGAATCCTAGAAGTTAAGAGTCCCAGCTAATAACTGTCTGTTATACTCATTATAGTGCAAACACTGAAAACCAGTGAATGAATATATGCCTGTAATACTATACATTCCAACTTTCAAGGTTTGAAGTAGAAATGTTAAAACATTTTCAAGAAAGGTGCTACACAACAACCACAACAGTTTTAAAACTTGCAAGGAAACTGAAGAAATTACAGAAACTTGCCAGATGACAGAACATAACAGCGTAACCTCCATCTGACTGTCCTGATTTGCCCCAACTGCTACCGCTTTGCACATTACGCTCTTGCAAAGGACAGTGCAACATTGACATTAAAAGCAAAACAATGACAGATAACCATTATCACCATAATAAAAGTGTGTCTAAGAGTTAACTAAGTTAAACATGACCAGAGGGAAATTCCAAAGCCTAATTTTATCCTCTTAAGTATCTAGATATATAGACATGTTTGCAGAAATATTTTCCATTCACATGATGGCTACAACATTAATTACTATCTTACAACATTCTGCTAAACACACACACACTGGCAATTTTAATCTTACAAAGGCATATGTTTCAACAGAGCAAATCCTACACCACTGATGGCAGGAAAAGGAAACAAGTAAGAAGTGGCTTTCATTAAAAAACAAGACATTTTTAAGTGTAAAGCTCATCCACACTGTAAGTCTTTCACTGCTAGTTTACCTGTGTGATGGGTCCCTAATATCAGATTAGAAAGGCAGAGGGAACACCACAATCCTATGGACACTGGTACTTACGGGTGGTAGTATCTTGCATGAAGCATCTTGTGGCAAGTGCTAAACTCGCTTATATAAGCCAGAAGCTAAACAAAAACACTTGGCATTACAGAAGAAAGGATGACTCTTGAGCATTCATCTACTCACAACTCACAGCTAGGAGGAGCAACAGTATAATTACAAGTGTTTGAACACCCCATTTTGTAACCATAGAATCATAGAATGGTTAGAGTTGGAAAGGACCTTGAAGATCATCTAGTTCCAACCCCCCTGCCATGGGCAGGACACCTCCCACTAGACCAGGTTGCTGAAAGCCCCATCTAGCCTGGCCTTGAACACTTCCAGGGATGGGACATCCACAACTTCTCTGGGCGACGTGTCCCCTGACAGTAAAGAATTTCTTCTTAACAGCAGTCATTAAGTCACAACATACTACAATAACAAAAAAGGGAAGGGGGTTACACTTCCCCTGTAGCCTCCCAGGTCTCTTCATACTCACAATACAGTTAGACTTTTAAAGATAGGCATCTTCTCTTTAATATTTTGTATTCTGGAAGCAGAGACAAGCTAATAAAATGAGTCAAGTTTCTCTTCATTTTCTCTATTGTCCACTTTGCTTCAACATCAACCCACAATTTGCTCTGATTTCCAAGTGATGCCAACTCACTTCTTAGGCTGCCTGGCAACAGGAGTTTTAACTTGTAAGCCTTCCCTCAACTGACATACTCCGCTCCTCCACTACTCAAGAATGTCTGGAATAGTTGATGCTATTTACCTTCATTTTTGCCAAAGACTTTCAGAAACTGTTAAAAAAAAAAAACCACACACACCAGAAAACCAACCTTAAAGCAAATATGTGCTTCCATACACTTTTTAGTCTTGTTATGAAATTGGGTTCACAAAATAATTTTTAAGTGATGACATTCTAAACACTGAAGAGATTAAAAACTTACATAAAATATATAATTTTATACATATAGGCAAGTGGAAGGCTTTTTTAATATAAACCTGTAAAAAGCAAAGCTGTCCCAGTACTTTTATAGCTTAAAACAGTAAGCTGTTTTAAAAGGAAAAAGCTGCCATAGATATTCAGCACCATTACTTGTAATACAAAACAGAAATCAAAACTCGTAATTCTAAAGAAAAAAAAAAATGGGGCTATCCAATGGCAATAATTTTACACTCCTTGTTTCCTTATTTTTGCTAGAACAATCCAGACATTTGGCATTACTTTCACACAGTTGCACATGTGGTAACATGTGCCATAATCCATATGTAAATGTTCTTAACAGACCACGATTACAGAAACTATGGCACCTTAAGAGAAAACTACTTAATTCACAACACTCTTGATCTCAAGAAGAGGAATTCAGACTGATCTCTAAAACTTGCAAGCTAGAGGATGGAAAGAGGAAAGGGCAAAAAGAACCCAGATACTCCCTGACAGAGTATAAGAGCAATGCTTTTCCTGATAGAAATTACAAAGGGAAGGAATGCAACTCAAAACCCCATTTCAGTTTTCAGAACAGGAAGTTGTAGGACAGTTTCACAGTAGCAAATTAGGTCTCATAGCCGGGGAATCATTAAGTTCTGTGCACACCAGGATCCCAATAAAGGTGCAATCCTATAAAAGTGATTACTTAGACTTAAGGTACTCTAAGCTTAAAACATTATTTGTAAGGGTACATCAACTTGCAACTTTTATACCCCAGCACAAAAATGTGTACTGCAGCGCATCCTACAAGTCAGAGAGACAAACTCTGAACTCCCCATCTCCAATTCAGTTTCCAGGTAGAACTTGTTAGATATAGCTCACCCTGTCTACATATAAAAAAAAAACCAAACCAACCAAACAAAAAAACCCACAACCCCCCAAAAAAACCCAACACCAAACCACCCCAAGCTATGGACTTTCCTGCTCATTCGCAGTTACCAAATGTTGTATACCCGCTGTTCTGTCAAGCGCTTCTCTTTCCACTTTGCAACAGAGGATTCAGACACAAAAGTTTACAAGTGAACACCAATTCTGCGGGGGACTCTGTACTACCCCAATTCTGTTCATGTTGGTGAAAATCCATCTTGTCAAGTATCTGCTATACTCATTCTGGCTAGCTGTGTACTTTGCACAAGTCACTTCTATCAGCAGAAAACCCTCACTGAGAAGTCACTTTCCTTTCTCCTGGGCACTTTACACATCAGTTACATCGATCACTGTGGTATCTAGTTATAAAGATTAGATACCACAGATTAGAGATGTGGGATAGCTCCTGGAAAGTGAAACGAATGCTTAAATTTGCAAATCATTTTGTAGTTCCTGTCTACTCACTTTGATTTAGTCATTGCTTTCTCATTTTTGTTTCACCTTCTCATCCTCTCCACCTCTACCCTTCCCTTGAACCAAAGGAAAGCCACTGTTACCAGCTTCCCCCTCACCAGGCAGCAAATGCACTTCTTCATCCTCTCCTTGAGAGAGCATTAGTAACAGTCTGTAAAAGACTACAAATGTATTGGCTAGAGCGTTAAAACTTGAGTAGAGAAAGAATTATTTAACTTGAGCAAGTTAAGTATAAGCAGCCAGCTACCACATGCCAGAGTAAGGTTCTCCTCATCGAACTCAGTACTTCAGAATATATGAGATTACATGTGCTAACAAAAAAGTACTGGTCTATCCCTGTTCAGACAAATCCTAACATACCAAAGTATTCAGCTATCTTGGGGCTGTGGACTGCGAACTTCTCATGATTCTTTGCTCTTTCTCAAGAGCTGCCAAGTGTATAAACTGTTCCCATTATTTACTCACAGATTAACAGTTGGTAAATTGGTCCCAGGGAATCACTGAAGAATTTTCCTTATAACCATTTCCCTTGCTTAAAAAAAAACACAAACAAAAAAAAAACCCAACCACACAACGCTTTCCACCCCCATCCCCCCCAACCCTCAATGAATGTGAGAACTTCCTGCACTCAGAACAGCATGAATAGACCTGGCAAGTAGTCAGGGAGATAGTACAGGCCCATGAATGCTCTGAATTCAGCTTCTGTGCTGCCGCTAAATTAAAGGAATTCAGGAGCCTCACAAAGGCTTGGTTATTTAATTATATTATAAAATAAAAGGCTGAATCTATTAGACAGCATACGAAAGAAATCCTTTCCCGAGTGCCTGTGCAGAACAAGCAGCCCCAGAGACTGCCGAACCTTCTCCCTCTCCTCCGGGTGATGTCACCACCATGCTTCTGCCAGCATCCAGCAGAGCTGGCGATGGTGGTAGAGCACTGCTCTACCTGCAAGCAAGTCTCCACCAGCTAGTCTGCAGATAAACTGTGCTTCTTTACGACCTCTGGTTTTTTTACCTTTGCTCTTCATTCACGGGGAATCTCACAACACTTGCAAGCAAGCTACAACTGTATTTACCTCTGTACCTTCAACCCCTGACTAGATGCACTCACATATTAGCATTCAAATCCACGTTTCCCTTCAACTGCCTTCAGTAAAAATTAAAGCACACACATTAACAAGAGTAAGTATAGCTAGCAAACAGTGATGTGACAAAACCTCTATTTTTTTTCCAGTCATGTAGTATCTTCCCCTCTCTTTATAACAGGCAAGGAGCGAATGCACTCAGCATTTGCCTTACAGGTCATTAGGAAACAAAAATCAAAGCACCTTCCTCTTACTGAGAACTCTGCTGCTCACCAAATCTCTCAACAGCCTCACATACATGCAAGAAGATGGATAGGATGAGAATAGAACATAGTGGAAAAGATTAAAGTAACCCACAGCACAGTGTACTCATTTTTACAGTTCAGCTAGCTCTGCTTACCATTCGGGAACTCAGCCTGTTACATGCGACACCTCTACCGATATCAGCACCTCATCCTCGTGCCTTGTCAGAATGGTGACTGCCCTCCATCAATTCAAGTCACAGTGAAATGCTCAGATTGATGGCCACGCCAACACGGCTTAATGAGACTTCTAACTGCCCACTGCCATGCTTTTCACTAACAAGAAGGGAAGCAAACAAATACTCACATTCAAAGTGAAGAAGCCAGGCACGCCTGCCTGCAGACAGTCCCACAGGGGTGTATTCTCCTAAGCATGAGTTGCCAAAAAGACAACAGTAACTCCAGTGCAGAGAAGCAAATGCTCAAGAGAATCCAAAGAGACAAAATGGGATGTTTATGTATAAATGATAAGACAAGGTTTGCCTAATCTTTCATTAGGAAAATAAGGATATTGTGCTACTATGGATGAAGACACCATTATATCCAGACATTTCTGCTATGAAAAGGTTAGTGGGTATTAACTTCATGCCACAGCATTTGTTTTTATGGACAGCATTGACATTATGTACGAAGGTTAGACATTAGTCTCTGACCATCTTTGAACAACTACACGAAGTTTGCTGCAAAGCAGTGTAGCCATGTGTATGGAGAAAGGCTCAAAGTATTTTCAACTGAGTATGTGCCCTACATGTTTAGAAAAATTAGTGGATATGAGCAATAAAGAGCTGAGCAAAATGAAACGTGAATATGAAAAAAAACCAAGGCCACCAAAAACCCAGAGAGTGCCAAGGCACAATCGCCAAAGGACCTATAGAAAAGAGCATCAAATAACATCTCTGATTGCCAACATGCACAGCATCAGAACAAACTTGAAGTTTGCCTGGAAAGGCAATTCACCAATTCTTTAAATGCAATATGGTAAAGAACCTCACAGAACGAAGACAACATATTGGCGCGAGAACAGTGGGCCCCTATCAAAATTACAGCGGTTCTTGCATTTACCAGTGATAAGTACACATAGGCAATCCTCTCCTGGGCAGAAATCTGTACACTGAGTTCCCAGAACCTGCTTACCAAGAATTCATCCTTTTTCAGGACTACAAGAGAAGACGACTTGCCCTGCACCATATTTCTTAGCAGTGCCTTCTTTCACAATTCAGAAAGGACTATGATTGCTGTTTTTTTGGGTTTTGTGTTTTTT
The DNA here is from genome assembly GCF_000708025.1 of Charadrius vociferus. Classification (NCBI taxonomy): domain Eukaryota; kingdom Metazoa; phylum Chordata; class Aves; order Charadriiformes; family Charadriidae; genus Charadrius; species Charadrius vociferus. The sequence continues at coordinate 2,482,822 of NW_009648358.1, forward strand.
GGGTTTTTTTTTTGTTTGTTTGGGTTTTTTTGTTTGTTTTTTGTTTTGGTTTTTTTTTTTAACTTGACCAGTTGGCTATGTCTAGCTTAGCTGCTGACAGCAAGCAAGAGAACAGTACCAAATGCTGAATCTCCTCCATGTTTGCTGTACACGTTCCTAAAAAGCATAAGCCTTACAAATGTGCCACGTGTAATACCACTGCTTACAAGTCAGTCTGATGCTAAAGATTCAGTACATCCAATTTTGGGTTCAAAAGCTGTAACAGCATGAACTCTTCTACTGTCAGCCATAATTCTTACTATGCAAGATTAGCTTTTTTTCTTTCTTTCACAACCAGTTTACAAATTCTTCTTTAGACAAGCACTTTGAGAACATAATGCAGGCCACAACCTTTGCCTCTTAAAATTCTACATTTGCAAGAGATGCACTGCTGTGCAAAGAACATACATGTAACACATGATTTTTTTATTTAAACAAAAAATAACCCAAAAACTTTTCACATGTTTGTTTCTGTAATATAAAGGTACAGTACACCTTAAACCCCTTTAAGACTCCACGCTTTTTATCCCTTCTGACAACATTGTTGCCTGATCCTACATACACAGACATATCAATTTGTTGTATCTATGTACTGTGACTTTCGGGGCGGGGGGTGGGGGGAATGGAAAAAGGGGAAAAAAAGGGGGGAAAAAAGTTCAGCTGCATATTCTAGGCTAACATGATCTACAGGTGATCTATGCTTTGCAATCTTCTGACAGTCTCAAGACAATGCTGTTCACAACTAAGGTGACAAATCTGCCCCCATTTCCACAGTGTAAGTAATATCAGTTATTTGCCATGAACTCAAAATACATCTTCTATTAACGTAAAACTGAAGCAGCAAGAGGTGCTAAAACTGCTCGCACTCCAGTGGAGCACTATACAAAGGACCACACCCCACCCAGCGTTGCAAATTAAATATATATATACACACCCCTTTGGTAGACCATTTTCTCCAGAGAAACACTTATTCTGACACTAACAAATGGAATATGACTTAGTCCACTCCAGGCTACGGAGTGTCTTAATCTTTAAACTATGATATCTAGTGATACTGACCAACATAATTTTGTTCTTGGTTTTCCATTAGGAAGGAAAAAAACTGGAAGCTGCAAAACAAATTAGGATCTTTTATCACATGGATTCAGAAAAGAAACATTCCAAAACATTGTTCTTGCAAGAGGCACTTCCAAGATGGAATCTGTAAAGCAAAATAAAATAATTGAATGTACTGTCCTCATATTAGCAGGAATTAAAGTTGTCATTTGATTAAGAAGATTAAAGAGGCACAAACCAAGCAGTTCTCAGTGCTATAGTCTAATCTTAAGGGGAATGACTATACTTATACCGATGATACCATTGTTCTGGAAGTTAAGAAATGTAAACACTTTCTGTATTTAATAGTCTGAAATATATCACATTAATCTTTGGTTTATTCATAGGGAATGTACAGACTACAGGTTCTATTTTGGTTAATACAGACAAGGGACATAATTTTCATGCCACCAAAAAAAAAAAAAAAAAAGATAAGACATGTCCACAGCCACTTCACAAAGCTTGAACACTTCAAAGAGTTCAGATTCCCATTTTCAGCCAGTCATTTCTTTTATTAGCTAGGACACCCAAGACAAAAAAGTTAACTGCTTGCTCTGAAAGGATATAAACTTCTAACCACTGAAATTGTAATCCACACAACCACACTATGAGCTCCACACTTTTACCAAGACAGTACATTAAAAACCCTTTCATATAATTAAGTATTACACAGCTTTCAACAAGCTCCTGTTGGTATTTCTGAAATGTTAAATTGTATCTCCCACACGTATGTGATTAATTTCACTTTGAGAAACATCCCATTTGCAACCTGCAACCTATCTTGGTTTTGTGTTTGTAGCCATGTAATACAGGTACCAAAAGAAACCAAGAGCTCTCAGCCTGTTTACTTTTCAGTACATTATACATGCTAGCCTTCTTCCAGGTGTTCCACCACTTCATTCATAACAGTTTATGTCATTAACTTTTTTATTCCAGCAGGCAAGCTTTATAGCATGAAAGCAAATATACATAGATGCAGAAAGGCAATAGTGACATATGATATTAGCTTGTCTCAGACATAATTAAGTTTCATAAATAAAACGACTGGTAACGGAGACCGTTGTCCCCTAGAGGTCTGTCTGTCCCACTAAGTAACCGACAGTAGAAGAAAAAATACATTCCTCCATCACTTACAATTTGAGTCAATAATCATAAAATAACTGGTGATAAGAAGTCACCAGTAGATCTGACCAATCATCTTATGAGCAAGCAGACTGCATGTATAGTTAGCTTTGCTGCTGGCAGGACTCTTATCACAAACCCAGTGCTACTACTTATTATCTGCTTTAAAGAAAGGTTAGAGAGGATCAGATAGAAAAAAAAAAAAGCAAGTGTTTGACTGAGAACAACAAAATGTCATTATAGGCAATTCTGACCAGAAAACTCACTGTCGACTTAGAAACTTACCAGTTTCAAGGTAGCTTTAAAACTGATGAGAGCTGCTTAGAAAAAGACCATCTATGGCTTACATAAAAGCAAAATCGTTGCTAGTAAGAACTTTAAGCTTTTCTGTACCATTTATTTTAAAGCAAATAATAGGTTGAACAAGGCATAGTTATTGTTTAAAGAAGCATGCAGCTTTTTCAAAGGAAAGGAGTTGGTATTATTCTCATCAACTGAAGGTGCCTGAATCACTGGTTTTGTTCTACCCTCAATGCTGCATCTAAAATTCTCTCCTCACCAGAGCACGCATTCAGAAAAGGAGTGGCCTTCTACTTATCTTAATTACATGTCTTACTATCTCTTTCTCTTTGGACACAAAGATTCATAAATCGAACAAACAGGAAGAGAAACTGCATTCAGATTACATAATGAGGTTTATGTAAATGGCACCTACAGCCTAGGGTCCTGAACTTCAAAGGCATTCCAGCTCCTCGTTACCCCTTGGACCAAGGCCCATTGTTTTGTCTTTATTTAAATAAGTTGGCATGGCACTTGGAGCGCTTGCAGATGAGAGGAACCGGTTCACGCGGCTATTATGGAGTTTTGAGAATTATTAATACAATTCAGAGCCTAGTGAAGCTGGTTTGAAGATTCCCATTGCCACTGGACAAGAACACGAACGATTAACACCCTGCGAAGGGCCAAATTTACCTTTGGCCCACAAAAAATGTTGAGTTAAACTTTAGAAATTTTCTCCACTTACACAATTTCATTTTCCTTCTACACTGAGAACTAAGCTAGATAAAATTGGAGAGAAAAATCCCCTGAAACTTAGTATTTTACATCAATATGTAAATAGTTATTCTTAGCTTGTCAAATCAAAGAACACACAGTTAGTTGGGCAATGAATATTTTCAGCATCCCTCCAAATAAGTCAAAGCCAGCTGGAAGAAATTTTACTTCCCCATCAACAGAAAAAGCTTCAAATAATAGTAGCTATGTTGAGAAATTAAATGACGCTTCACTCCAGGAGGTCTTTCTTCTTGATTTACCAGTTGTCATTTTTAAATGCAATGTTCTTCAAAGAACAATTTTTGCCCCCTAAAAAATTGGGAGGGAGGCACAAACCCTCCCAAGAGATTCTGCAACATTTGCGTTCTTCCACATATTATAAACACAACCACAGGAGCAAAAAGTCTCAGCCATCAGACCCAAAGAGTTCAGACTAGCTAGTTAGCTAAACAGGGAAGCAAGACAAATCCTGATTGTGGTGACTGGCATAAAGAATTTGTACTATCAACTTACATAACCAAATGATTTTATGTGAGTGTCAGAGGGTATGGAAGGGGTGACCACAGCCGTGGTATCTTAAAGAGAAAATTTCAAATGATTATTACTGCTCGCGTGTTTTGGGGTTTTTTTAAAGAAAAGCAAACACCAAAATGGGTGTGCCAGCATAGACACCACAGAAAACTGGTTTTACTATTAATTTTGCCTACCTGAAATCCTGAATAGAATTTCAGGAGGACACAATATTGTTACTCATTTACAACCCACATACATCCCTCTGTGCTGTTAGGACAGCTGCTCCATTCCAATAGGCAAGTGATGTCTATTTGTTGATATAGCACACATACGATAAAAAGTAAATTAAGAGTCAATTAAAAGACATGGTAAATAAAAGGACTTAAGTTTAAAATTCTCCAATACCTAAGATGGCTTCAGTATTTAACAACAATTGGTGGGAAAATGTTCAATTAGAATTTGCCACTAGTTATTTTTGGAAAATGGTATCTAGCATATCAAGATAGCATACTGGATAAATGCCAGCCTAATTGGAAAAGAATATTCTACAACAAATACAAGTTATTTTATAGTGAAAAACGTAAAAACTATTCTCTCTAAAACGGTAGTACATGGTTCAGCTAACTCAACTGTCCAGAAAAGCTATTTGAAGGACAACAGTTACACAAAGACTAAAACAAAGCACTTCTGAGTGAAGCATGAAGCTGAAAATCTAGAATTTTCACAGTAACTTTCTGACATAAAATTTGTAGAGCTTAACTACCTCAAATCTATACAGCAATTCTGTCAGTTGGAATTTTAACCTAGGTCTCCAGTTTCACAGGTGATTATCATAAGCAAGATATTATTGATTATTTCAAAAATGAGGTCATTGTCTTCCTGGGAAGTTTCTTAAACATCTTGTGAAGAGCTTAGTGTTTCAGAATTCCTGTCTTAGAGCCAGATTTAGAAAAGGTTAGGATACATTTATTTTTCAGTGAATTTAAAACTTTTTAGTTGTTTACAACTAAATGCATTTCTCTTAAACATCTTTGAGAAGGAAAAAAGTAAGCTGGAATCGTATGGCCAAGATTGAGATGCTTTCAAAACTGAATAGTCTTTAGTACACTCCACCCCATCCCTTTTACTTGAGTTAGTTTCCCCACACAAACTGCAACTGACTCCAAGCATCAAAGTCTATTCCATTTGAATCCACACCAAAAAAGAGAGACCTCACCAAAAAAAACCCCAAAGGTAAACACCACATTCAGTTCTCTGGGTCAAAGAATGAAATTGTTACAGGGCTATTTCAGACATACATCTTCCCAAAGTGCAAATCCTCATTTGAGCAAAAGTTCTAAAATAGAGTGAAGCTGAAAACAAGTACACATGCAGATTTATCTGATTTAATATGCCAGTGTGTCCCACTCCACAAGCAGTGAAATAATGAAACACTGAAGACTAAGTCAAAGTGTCTTTGCTTCTACTGTCCAAGGCAAACAGAAAGTCAGTCTTTGGTTTCCTTTTCTTTTTTTGCCTTTCTTCCCTAAATCAAGATACTAGTAACTCAAACAGTTAATTCAAAATGAAAACCCCTTAAACACAGAGGGAAATACAGCTGTAAGCATGCAGATTCCCTCCAAATTAAAAAGCTGTAACAAGTAGCACTCTTCAGGATTTCTATCTCCAAGCTTCTATTCTACAGAATTCTGTATGCATATACTTTTCAAACTGACCTTCTCAGACATGGTGTTTTATACGTGCTTCTTTTCCAGAGGATCACTTGGATAACAAAGAAATATATCTTTATATTGTTTTATAAAACTACAAAGTAGTTTTCGGTGGTTAAGAAGCACATACCAGTTGCTAACACTGTTTCAAATGTTTCTTTCTTTGTAGTATTAAGTAGTATCTTCCCAAGAACCATGTGGTGCTTTAGATGCATAGCAGTCTGTCAGCGTCCTAACAGAACAGATGGATGTTTTAATTGCACAAGGGCTTTTAGGTATATCAGCAGTTCCATCACCAAGAGGATGTTTATGCACAGTTTAAAAAAATAAAAATCTAAGGAAATAGCTGGTGAGATATGGAAAGAGGGATAGTATCAAAATACCTAAAGGGACGGGGGGCAGGCAGGCAAAGACAGACAATGCTGCATTCCATGCCGCATGCTATCAGCTCCTGGATATACCAATTTAGGCACTACGTATTTAGTATATATAGTAACTCTCATGTACATCACGGTGAAATCTCCCATGCTGGTACTTCACACGTACTTAAATTATGGATGCTAGCCAGGAGTACAACAGAATTTGAAAGTTGCAAAAACCATTGTACTTAACAGCTGTCACATACCAAAGCTCAGCTGCGGTTTCACCAGCATTCCAGCATTATCTGCAGGGCTCCTCCTGCACAGGAGGAGAGGCCGTTGCGCCCTCCGAGCCCGGAGCCTCACACAGCCTCAGAAAGACCCCATTCCCACGGCAAGGAGATAAGCACGCGGCTATGCACATGAACAGGTGGAGCAAGCCCACAGCACTGCAGCCATTTTAAACCTTCCTGCAGAACAGGACTAGAAATTTCACTACTTAAGTCCCACCGAGGACCAAGCTTGGATTTAAACACACTACATAACTGAAATGAGATAGTCTCCCAAAGTGGCAAGTTTTAGGTATTACTTCTCTTCGCAGGAGATGCCAACACATAAATGATTACAAGGCAAATGAATGTACATACAAGTCACATTAGGAAGAAAAATAATCAATAGCATGGCAGCCCTAGCCGGAGGTTATCTTTCCTTCTGGTTTCAGACAAGTTCACAAAGACCTCCTCTTTCCAATTACATCTGTAAGAAAATATCCATTCACATCATTGCGAATTAACTTCATTCATGTTAAATAAGACACTGGATTTCAGAACTAAGTCAGTGCTCCAACAGCAGCAGCTTTTTATGGCACAGCTGCTCTCCTGCACTCGGTTAAGAAGCAGGTCTGTCTTTGGCATGTTTTCCCCCCCTTAAATGGTACTTAGCCATCTTAAATGGAATTTACCAATGTATCAAATAGCTGAACTGAGTTATTCACCAAATAGCGCAAAAAGGCGCTAGTGATTCCATACCTGTCACATTCCACAAAGCTCAGCATTGCCAGGCCGACGGTGTTTTCATGTAAGAGTAAGCATCTAGAACCATGTTTCCATCCATACAGCTGGAAGTCTTAGTGGGACCCCAACTACCAAGGGTACTTTTTTTAAACACCCAACCAAACAAGTGCTTAGATCACTGCAACTAATCCTGACACTAGATCCTCCCACCTTTATCTTCACACTGGACAGACCAAATTTTCTTGTCATGAACTTTAAGACAAAGCTGGATTCGTTTCTCCTCACAGCTTTCTAAAAGGTCACATGAGCAAAAAGCATCTCTTCCCAAATAAAATCTGACAGCCAGCTGCAAAATTAACACCTCTAATTACACCTGGCATTTCTTAGTATTTTGCCTATAGGCAATCATCTCCAGAAAAGTGATACATTCGATGACACCAGCAGGTGCAGAAGCCCTATGTCACATTAAAGAGCAGAGAATTTAATGGCAGCCAAGTGTCAGAATCACAAATAGCATCACCTTTCAATAGCAATACAAAAAAGCCTCAAACATCCATTGTACTGCACCAGTCTTCAAGACCAAGATCATGTTACTCATGCTCCTTGTCATGCAGATGCTCCAGAACACAGCCCTGCATATGATTCTACGCTTATTTTTCATCTGAAGTCTCAAAACAAGTAAGCAGTTTTGCAGTTTTTAAATTACGAGACTGGTGTATTAGTCTATTTTTCCTTCTACATGCAAATTATAGAGAAGTCAAGGCCACTGGGACAATTCATGTTTTACAAAAATTATTTTTACAGATCAATAAGGAATACTATAACTTGTTTGCGAGAACCCTTCTGGATCACAGCCACTCTTATGGTTTTAGGAATAGTTTAGTAAGTCTGACCTAATCGGTCTCCCAGCGACAATATCATGACTGTAATTGCACTACGGATTCCTATACAATTCCATAACTCAGTAATGTAATATCTCAGTGAAAAGCTATTTAACCATATCCTTTTAAAAAGAGATTAAGTATTTCAAACTTTAAGAACAGTATCTTTTGTTGAGAGAGATTTCAACAGAGGGAAAAGTTGACATGCATGACCAGTCACTAATGCCCAATTCTGCTCAAATTCACGTTAGAGGGAGTAGGAACAGACCCTTAAAGCTGTAAGGGATTTTGTTTTAACAATGGAATTATGTGTTTAATGCTCATAGTCAAGAGACTGAAGAAATCAACCACATTCACACTCTAAGTAAGGAAAGGAGAGGAGATACCAAAATAAAGATGCAGTAACCACATTCTGAAACAAACCAAAGCAACGTACAGGAAGTGCTTTTACCTTTCCAGTGTCACATTTCGGTTTGAGGGGCTTTTAAATTTGGAATTCTGCATTAAAAGAACAGATATTTCATTTACGGAATGTTTGTGGACTGCTACTTATTAAGGAAGCTCTTTTGTCGTAGCAAAAAATCCTGATTCTCTGCAGTTCTCCTAGCAATTCTTTTTTTAATATGTATTTTCCAGATCCCACAACTAGAGAAATTACCAGCCTACTGTAATCACTAAAATCACAGAATCATTGGCTGTATAGTCTTATTTGGAATTTGTAACGTTAAGTTTCAGTATAGTAATCATCCAGTCTTAAAACCGTCTCTCCCCGGAAAAAAAAAAAAACAAACAAAAACTGAAAGTCACCACTCTGCTCTCTTCTCTCCCCACTCCAAGGGGATTAGGTAAAAGAATTCTTTTTAGAAGCAATGCAATAAATCCAGCCTAGGTTTATGCCATTTTACATCAGTACAAGACCAGGATCGCCAATCCTACTGAGACAGCTTGCAGGAAATTACAGGGATAGAGATGCTAGTGGTTCTCTATCCATTGGGACAAGCCAGGCTGCTTAAACCAATGAAGTCCCAGGCAAACAGGAAATCACTGTTTTAAAGCTTTCCTTAGGGTATGATCCTGGAGGATCATTTATAAAAAAGGTGCTTCTCCTAAGTAAAACACCCTAACATTGGGGCCAAAACCCACTCCCCTTTCCAGTTCAATTTGATGTGTATTCTTTTTAAGTGTCTTTCCTTCCCTCCCTTTCATCTTCAGAGCGAGGGGAGATATAAAATAAGGAAGCAGAGATAACTTGCCAAGACAGTTACATAAAATCAGTATGATTACATGTCAGTAGTATTTTCTTAGCTGTTTTTGGCTGGTCTGGTACATTAGATGCTGCAACCACTCTGCTACAAGCACCTGATCACAGGTGTTTCAGATGTTGATTACAGATCCCCTCAAAGAGATAAGGATTTCAAAAAAACACTGCACTTTTGAAGTACAGAGGCATACTTCTTAGCATATGAACTTGCGTAAGAAATTTGCATTAATTTAATCCTGTGTATGCTTATAGAAATACATTTCTATTTAGTAGTTTTGTACAAGGAAGTCCAGAACGCACGAGCTACATTAGCAATCAGGTTGAGACACTGAAATAACAGAGGTGGAACATCCACATTTAACATATAGAATTAATCATTTAATGCATAAAACCGACATGCAAACAGGCTTAACTGTGTGTAAGACTCCACTACGTTTTCTCATTGTGTTTTCTTGAGAACACATCCTATTAGGAAAGGAGGCACATGGTTGTCCCATTTTCAAATGTCTCCGTGCATCCCCATTTAACAGTGGGACTGGAAATACAGGAAGCAACATCCCTTCCAGCATCACCTGCTGACTTCCACCCTCAACAGCGCAACAGAGAAACACACAGACCACCATCATCACCTGAAAAAAATATTTTAGCTCTTTTCTAACCCCAACCTACCTAACCTATTTCTGACAATGCCTTGAACAAATACTACTTCTGCACTTGTTATGCCGGGGACATTATACAACTGACCAAGAAATCTGAAGAAAAGCTGAACTGACCACTCGCCACCACTCCCACATTCTCTTCTGAATAAAGCAGGGCACTTACCTTGCATACCACTCTCCTTCCCACCCTGCCATTACCGCCTCTATTTGACATTCAGCAGAATTCCCTCAAGAATCTCTGTATTTTTCAGAGTTAAAGCACTGAATTCTCACGGTTCAGTGAAGGACCACTCAGCTCAGCCAACCCAGCAAGGGGACGGATGGCATTTGCTACTTCGCTAGCACGACCGTATCTTTGGATATCACATTTACCTATTTCACAGGAAAACTTACTAGATATTTGAACGCTTACTTGGACATTAAACAGTTTCCCCTTCTTGGACAGATGCACAGGACAGTTAAAACGCAAGGAGTTCCAAGATCACAATAAGTATTTTATAAAAACCTATTCAAGTGACACACAAGGTATTTTTAAACCTCTCTAAAACTGCAGAACGTGGCATAATTACAACGTGGGAGCTAACTTTTCCACTCAATACTCCCCAGATTCTGTAAGTTGTATCAGCAAAGCTGCATTAAAAAGCTTCTGCCTTCTCATTATAAAGGTTCTGACCACCCTGTTTTCAAAAGCTATGTCCTGTACTTGCATACTTTCCTCGCTTACTGCCTCAGCCTCTCAGTGAAGTCCTCCTGCTCTAACACACGGGAAAATTGACCGCAAGTGCTAAGACCACGGAAAGCCCAGTCCAGGATTTTGTTTGCAG
>NW_009648358.1:2493373-2493680 GCF_000708025.1 Charadrius vociferus
ACCGTTATCAGCTCAGGAATCTGCGCGCCCGGCACAGTTGCAACCTATTTCAGGAGCAAAACTGCCCCGGAGCTTTCCCCTTCTGAACAAGCCCTCGGCTCCGTTGTCAGGCGGTCTCCGAGCACGCCGGAGCACACACCTCAAACTAAACCCCGAGCGAGCCGCCCGGCAATCCTGCAAACGCTCCAAACCGCCTTCGCCCTTCCATCCCCGTGCATTTCTCGTCACTAGGGAAAGCGGTAGATTAAGGCCGATTTAACCCCGAACGCCCGATACCGCTGCTGGAAACGGAAAACAACGGAAGAGC
>NW_009648358.1:2496049-2500457 GCF_000708025.1 Charadrius vociferus
CGAGGCGCGTTCCCGCCCTGGCCGTGGCCCGCCGGCCTGCTCCCCTTCCCCTCCCGCCCCGCCGCCGGTGCGAGAGCCCGCTGGGCGGCCGCGCGTGAGGGCGGGAGCGCGGAATGTGCTGGAAGTCAGGGAAGTCGCCGCTCCCCCTCGCTGACCCCAGGGAGGCACAGTGTGCCGCCGCCCCGTAGGGCACGGCGGGGCCGAATGCGTCTTAAAACGATGCCAGGATTTTGTCCTACGCTCGGTATTCCTTAAGATTTTCCAGAAACAGCTGATGAAGGGAAACGGTGGGGCCCCCGGCGCCGGTAGTGATGAGACCTCTGTGCGGTCACCCTCGTGCTGCGCCTCACGGGGACATGGGTGGTGAGCGGTAATGGTGGTCCGACGGCCACCTGGCAGCACACGCAAGACGCTGTCACAGCTTCAGTGACCATCCCTGTTCCACTCTGTCCCATCTGAGATGTTCTCCCTGGTGGCAGTCTCAGTGCAGAAGCCAAGGACTCAGCCTGGCCAAGCTTCTCTGAGGAGGGAGATGACTTCTTCAGATCCAAGATGGAGAGAGACTTGGAAATGTGTGTGGGAAATATATACACACACACACACACCCCCTCCAAAAAAAAGAGCTGCTTTGTTAGTAGAGTCACAGAAAGTTTCAGTGCTATCAGTCTCACTGTATTTCAGGGACCAAAATTACTGAAAGTACTTCCTACCTGAAGCTTGCTTCGAAGGAGTCATTAAGTAGCAACCTTTTTTTCCCCCAAAATGTGATTTTAAATTAATTACTGCAAAGGAAAATTGGAATCGGGTAAATTCAATTCGCGTTGTGCAAGTGTGAGTTTCCATACTGTAAGGACACCATACTGCGGTTTTTATTCGCAGAAATCTCTTATGCTACTGGGGATGTTTGAGCTGAGTAATGCCGGTTGGATAGGGCTGTAACTGCCTGAGATCTTTCCTTTTTAATACATTTTGTAAAATCACGGTGAAGCATCTTGCCAGATATTCATCAAAAATGCTATAGACTGCAATAAAGTGGGAGTTCTGGGCAATTAACCAGTTACATCAATGTTAGGGGAGATAAATCATCACTGAGAACCCCGAGATAAACTTGGTGAAACATTATTTTTAGTTGGTGGGGGTTTTTAGTGCATACATATAGTATATGAACCATAAATAAACCAGAACCATAATCAACCTAAAGTTTACCTCTACTAATAAAACATTCCTCCACACTTCCCCGTTACTATCTTCATACCCCATGTAAGCAAGTGAAACACATCACAGAAAACAGAGGTATTCCCGAAGGAACTTGCAATGGGAATGCGTGACTACCTTTTAAAAGTTTTTGTAACAACGAAGTTGATGTTTTACCTTTATATGGAAACCACCCACTTTCTGAACAGAACAATCTGTAAATTAATTCTGGTCTGACCGTGCAGTTCCCTGGCCCGTATCTGGAGTTGCAATCACCAGCAAGAGCGTCTCTGGAATTCCCGCTGCACGAGAGAGCCAGGACCACATCCAGAGCCTGAACTGACAGAAGATGACGGCAGCACTTGGCCGTTAAAGGCTTAAACTGGTGCCCAAAACCTCCTTTGACAGTAGCAGCACACAGCAGAAGTGCAGCACTGAGTATATTGAGCTCTGGTTCTGACTGCTTTGTGTGTTCTGGTTTATTTCTACTGCTTTGCACCACCCTCACGCCACCTACTTCATGAAGGTGACTCCAGGTCTCCTGATTTAAATGTGTGAGAGAAATATTCTATGTGCAAACACACACACACACACACACTCAGAAGAAGGAGACGGCAAGCTCTAGGGACATTATTGTTGTTAACGGTAATACTTGAAATAAAAGAGAGTTTCTAGAAAAACAGTTTCCAGCCCTTCTTTTCTTTGGAGAACCTCTACTTTTCTCAAGTTGTTCAAATACCTGAATGTTCATGCACACACATAAAAATTCCAGAACACAGAGGTTCTCTGAAGTTACTTAGGAGCACAGAACCGAAGGGAGGTCTCCAGGGATATCCAGTTTTCTCCCTTGTGGCTGGACATACCGCATCCTACATGTTAGTGATGTCCCCCTAACATGGTAGATAAACAAGTTGAACATTTTAAAATGAGCTAAGCTGATTTGTCCTCCACTGTAACAGGAAGACTGTTCCAGAGCCACCCTGCCCTCACTGTTGGGAACTTCCTTTTAATTTTCAGTCTGAATACTACACACGGGTAGTCTATACCCATTTGCTCACATGCCAGCGTTGCATTGCCCTTTGACTCAAATAGCTTTTTTTTTTTATAACTCTAGAGTGTTTACCCCCGAAGGTACATATGGGCAGCAATAGTACCCCCTGGGAGACTTTGTATTCTCTCTTTGATAGACTAAACATGCTCTTTTTGTCTCCTTTGGTGAGATAGTCCACATAGTGTAAGAACACGCAGTTAAGGTCATTTAAATAGCCTTGGGTCAGATCCTCTCTGGGGTGCATTGGTGTAGCTCCAGATCTGGATTCACGCCACCGCTTTCTGAGTCCACACATAGCAGCCACCGTCTGCGATACGGCACCGAGAAGTGGCCGGGGACTGAGCTGACCTCGCTCTCCTTCTCGCCCGGCTAACTCACCACTGCCAGCAGCCTTACTAATGAAGGGCTTCATGCAATTAAAAAAACAAAGTAGCGGTACTGAAATCCTGAGGGTGGAAAAATTGTTGGATATATCACAGCTCCGTGGAATTCATTGGGGAGCAGGAGGCTGCAATGAGGCTCCCACCATCCTGTGAGCCCTGAGTTACGCCATTGGGAAAAAAGGGACCGCAGCATCGCTCTTCATAGAAGGCGGCGGTTTCTGTAGTGAGCCAGCATCTCCAAGGGTTAGTGGTACCAAGCCTGGTTATTTTTGCTTTGTGCAGGGAAGCGTGCTTGAAATCTGTGAGTATATGCATATTTAAATTGAACTTTCAGGCTTATGAGAAAACTACACTATCCTCCGTTTCCCAGTAACTCACAGATACTCTTAAACTCTTCTAGAATTGTGAATTTTGATAGGGATTAACTGCTGTTGTGAGGCATGGGAACAGAGCTTATGAAATTGATGTTTGTCGTGAGGAAGTGGAAGGGTGAAATACACGTTTCCCGTTCCTGAAGTTTGATTGATGACGGCTGCAATCTGCAGTTTTCCAACCAGAGTCTGGCAACCTTGAAGAAGAGTTTTCTGATTATAGGAGTTGTCAATGAAAAATAAAGGAATAAAAAGTAATTTATTGCAGATTACTATAAATGACTCTATGCCAAAACTCTTTATACTGAATGAACAAATTATACGGTCCCACAGGCAGTGGCAGGAAAATGCCAGCAGGTCTTGAAAGCACAAGATGTCTTTTGTGGACGATGTTACGTCCAGAGTTAACGGAGACAGAGGGTGCCCTGAGCAACAGAGCAGACCAAAGCTTAGCTGAAATCCTCACAGAGGATGGAGCTGTTGTGATCTTTACTGCCTACATCTCTGCTGGCAGCTACCACAGGTCCGTCAGGAGACGTCAGGCTGCCGTACGCAACTGTGGACCTGACTGAGTAACTGCAGCGGTGCTTGGAGTAAACTGTTAACTCCTCTTCAGCTGCTTCTGAAATCTGCCTCCCCCGATTCTCAGAAATTCCTGTAAAGCCCTCGGGGATACACCGTGCTGTTCTTAGATGTTTCTAGAAGGGAAGGGACAGATTATGGGCATCAGCTGATGTCTGTGGTTTTCCTTACTCTTTCATTGTGAATGTAGAAGAGAGGACCAGGTCCAGCTTCGATTCGTATTACTGGCAGTTTTATTCTGTTCTTTGTTAACATTATACCACTTCACTTCAAGTAACCCCTTGGTTTAGCTACAATTAATATTTTGCTGGGCAATTCAGTGATGGCTTACTGGTACTGTCTAATTTTTCTGAAAATTGCTGCCATGGGAGAGTACAAACAGCACAGAGTCATTGTAGACTCTGTTTTACCATGAGCTATACTCAAAGAGAATTTTTCAATCATATCAAATACGCAACGATTACCCAGTTTGGTTTTTTGTTTTCAAAGATATCATTTCAGAATAGTATGCCCTCATTAAACAGGAATTGCTTAATCCCCAATCCTTGACTACAGAAAACTTGACTGACAAGTCAGTTCTGGATCAAAAGTTGATGAGTCCTGAGAAATACTAGTGTGGGAAAGATTATATTTATACTTTCTCTGCTATAAGTCATCATCAATGGCGCTGTTAAATGTTCATCTGTGTTTTGAGAAGGTATGAATCAGTGATTCCAGTTAACCTGAAAGTGGGAAGGGAGCTTAGCAAGAAGGAATTTAACGTCCTTCAACGCTGCAAAATGTTAGGGAGCTTACTCAGCTCTCTTCTTTAGTAGCCTGTTTTTCTA
>NW_009648358.1:2500516-2511825 GCF_000708025.1 Charadrius vociferus
CTGAAGCAAAAGACAAAACATTTGCCACTGTAAAAGTAATTCAAAGAGCAGGAGATGGATGAGCAAAGGGACCATTTCAAATTAAACAATATAATAATATCCTTTTTTGTAAAGAGAAATGAAATGTTACCCTATGGAAGCTGTTCTCAAAATAATACTTAATTTTATCAGTAGGGGTTAATTTCATTTTTTAAAATGCTGGGTATGCACCTGTATCCCTCATCCACATGTGCAATTGTCACAACTGTAGGAGCAATTTGGACATGCAGATAACAAGGAACTGAAAATTTATGTTGATTGCTGCTCCAGCTGTGAGCTTGAGCACAACAGTGTGTATGTGTTCCATGCTAGTTGTGCTCATCTTGGCATGTAAGGCCTTCAGTCTAGTAAAGCATTTAAGATGGTGCTTATTCAAGGAAACTTTTAAGTTTAAATGTGTTCTTAGATTGAGCATATGATTAAGAACTATTCTTGAACTGGGAAGTTTCCATTAAATGATGCCTGAAATAGAATTAGGCTGTAAATTATTTTACAGTTGCCCTTGTGTTTATATATTCAGGAACACTGGACTCACATTACCCAGAAGGTTATTTGTACCTACAGCCCCCTAAATAATTTTCACCAAGGATTGATCAGTATTTCTGATTCCAAAACCATTTCCATACAAGTAACATTGACCCCTACTACGTGTTCTTCAGCAGTGCACCTCAGAGCCCTTTACAAATGTGGGTAAGTGTAACTATTTCCATATTATGAAGAGATGAGAAGAGAAGCAAGTACCTTCTTGGTTGTACATTAATTCCCTCTCAAGGTGGTGGGCAGAACTCGGGTCCCCGCGTCCCAAAAGTGGCTCACCAGGCTCTGAAGCTCCCTTCTCGCTGAATGAAAGTCCTGGCCCAGCTTCTTCTGGGCATTGGGGCTGGTGCAGAATCCCGTTGTCAGGTCATTCCACTGACACGCAGCATTACTCGCTGGCAGTACGTGGCCACTTGAATTTCAGTTCCTCATAGAGATAACCCATACTGTTTTCAGCAAGGTGAGGTTTTCCTAAGCCATCGTTAGCCGCATGATGTGGAGATCCT
Source organism: Charadrius vociferus (assembly GCF_000708025.1). NCBI lineage: Eukaryota > Metazoa > Chordata > Aves > Charadriiformes > Charadriidae > Charadrius > Charadrius vociferus. Next base: position 2,501,599 of record NW_009648358.1, read on the forward strand.
TCAATTACACAAATGTTTTCAGTTGTGACAGGCACAGGCTGTGTTACGTTAGCATCGCAGTGGAACAGCTGGGAGGTGCAGCTTCCTTAGCAAATTTTGGAATTTCTTCTCCGGTGCAAACTTGCTGTTCCTGTCATGGATGAAGAAGGCAATTTACACAAGTAAATAGCAGCTTCTCCATTGCTGTTCAAGGTAATGGGCAGCTAACATTGAGTTAACCGTATGGCTGAAAGCCCCCTGCGGGGAGACAAATTTGAGAAAAAGAAATGCCAGCTTTGTTACCCGGATTGATTACACGTCTGTGTTATATAGTCTAGTGTCATATTAAATAGTGCATTAAAATTAAAGCAGTATTTTACACACTTTGTTTTTAATTTGTGTTGCTGCTGCAAAGCCAGACCTTGTAATTGCCAGTAGACTCAGCAACCCCTATACACTAATCCTCTTACTGCATCTTCGTCTCTTCCATTTTAAGCTATGTGTTTTGTTTGTGGTGGTGTGGTTTTTTTTTTAAAGAAAAAGAATTTCATTGCCTGTTAGATATTAATGCACTGAAAAATTCTCTTCCAGAACTTTATAAATCCTCCCTTGTAATTATTTCCTTTTATCTTTCATGCTCATATGGCGTCTTAAGCCTTTTTTGTTTTAGAGCCCCACAACTCCTCGAGGTACAGTATTCATCACTACTGATAGAGATGGATTAATGTGGATTCATTAAGCTGCAGCCAACACAGTGACTTGAACGCAATGGTTTTACATAATGTATAGCTCTAAATAGCATGTCTGGCGTATTTGAAGTGACCCAGGAGATTCAGATATTTTTGCTATCAGCTTTTCATGAGGTTAGTCATCTCCCATTAATTTGCTTGTAAATATCTTAGAGGGCACTGTCTGTTGTTAAAAGGCTGTACATAAAGGCCTTTCATGCAAGACTGAGGCTATCTTTCCGCCATACAGTAGGTTTGGCAACAAAGTTGGCTCAGAAAGTTCATGCCCTTACTCGCTTGTAATTGCCCCTTCTGCACAGTATGTTGCCCACTCCAGTGTGCCAGTGCGACTGGAGCTGCACTGTCAGCCAGGTAACGGAAACACTCTGTGTTAAAATTAATTACACCTTAAGAATCTCAGGTGTTGCTTTAGTACAGTAAGAATCTATCACATAAATGCGTGTTATTTATTTGTGAATGGCATAAGCACTGAAGTGAGAATAGCATAGCGGAAGGTAAACTCTCAAAATATATATTACTGATGATTTATCCTAGTACAGAGTGCTATCAACAGCTGCACCTACAGTAATTTACTGGAAGTATAAACAAAGATGCACGTTATGCCCTTTGAAGGAACCTTTTTAACTTTATTTCTTCAACACCAAAGGTGTATCTTGTTAAGAGTAAACATAGAAATCCTCTAAGAAGATTAATAAAATAAAGCCTTATACAATTAAAATATTGGCAGGATCAACCTAGAAGTTAATATTAAAATAGCCCCCTCTCACATCTGCAGCTCCCCAAGCAGCCCTCTGAGAAGGACTTTCAGGAGATCGGCAGGGAACATGCTGGAGCTGTCTTTAATGAAAAGGACCAGAAGGACCTAAATCTAGGAGAGCAGGGATTTTTATTTTTTTCTTTAGTTACTACAATGACAAAATGCCCATTGACTTCTGTGCGGGTGGCTGCGCGTGAGCGTGCCTACCGAAAACGCTGAACATCTCCACTCCTCCCTTGCTTACTCGCTCTGCCAGTTCAGCTGTGACTGCGTAGCCATGGGGCTGTGCTGTGCTGTTGCGTGAGATTAAGAGTGCTCTTAGTAATATGCTGAAAAGATGGGAACGAGCCCAGTATTCATGGGTGAGGCTAAACAAAACTTCCAGGAAAATGAGTCCACCATTTCACCGACAGATCATACGTCTCCCCACGCAGTCACCCAGGTCACTGTAGTGCCCTGCCGCTCCATGCTCTCCGTCAGTCTGTGCAGAAGCTGACCTGGGACTGGCAGGGAGGGAAGCCATAGGAAAGGGGGAACAGATAGTATTTTAGCATCCAGGTTTCACTGAGGTGAAAACCTGCGTTAACTTTGCAGATGTTGGCCGGGGCACAGAAAACTACAGTCATGTCTGCGAGCGCCTGGGTTGGTCCGGGGAGGGAGGAAAGCCATAGGAAAGGGGGAACAGATAGTATTTTAGCATCCAGGTTTCACTGAGGTGAAAACCTGCGTTAACTTTGCAGATGTTGGCCGGGGCACAGAAAACTACAGTCACGTGTATTTATTTGGCAACCAAACTTTTTCAGAGGCAGCATCATCCTGCTTTTGGCTTTCCAGAGGTGTCCTCGGCTGTACTGTAAGTGCCAAGAACAGAACTGAATGCTCTGTGAGACTCCACCTACTCTGGTCAGAACAAGGATAAAACAGGTTCTCCAAACTGATGTGAGTTCTCATTGCTAGCGCAGAATAAGGTGTTAGTTTTCCCAAGCATGTAAATGCCCAGGCACTGTCACAGAGGAATAGCACACTCTCCAGGATATTCAGGGCCCGTGATCTACTTGTTCCACAGATCAAGACACGTCTTGTGGTTAAAATATTCATTGGCCTCTTGAGAAGACAGGCGATGAACACATGAAAACCCAACAGTGGCCCCCACACAGTTGGGAAATGTCATGCTTTGAAAGTCAGCTGGATTTTTAGGAACGTTGCGTCTGCCAATAGATACCGATAAGCTGTTTTCATAATAGTCTCACAAACTTCAGGTTCTACCCACCCGAGGCATGTCTTTGCCACACCAAACAGATCAGTCTGGTACCAGTAGTGGGTCTGGGATTCAATAGTGCCAGGAACCAAAGCTTTCAAGCACACGTTTTCTGACAAAGGTGTCACCTGGAGCACATGAGAAGGTCTTTCCTTGCAGAGTTGAAGAGGCAGAGGAAGGGAGCTAGCGTGGTACCTGTGACCGTGAGCTATCAGCCTTTTAAAAAAACCCAGCAGCAGTGATATTTTCTCCATGTGGTTGGTCTATAGCATAGCAAATAAGACCTAGCCGTAGGGCTCTTCTCCACAGCATTTGCAGATGGGCTGCTGGTGGGGCTCACATCTGTGACGACTTAGCACAGCTGGGCTGCGTATATTTCTGTGTGATAGCCACATATTTTGTGTCCTACCGTTCTTGACTGCCCTTTTATATTTTCTCCATATCAGATGCCACGGTGTACAAGGAACCTGCAACGGATTCTTAGGTGACTGGCGGAAAACCATTTACCACATCATTCCCCCACGTGGTGGCATTGCTTGCAAAAAGTATCCACTCATTCCCACTGTGTGACGCTTTGTTTTCAGGTGCCTTAGCCAGAGTTCTGCTGCCTTGAGGGACCATTTACCTGCAGGCATGCCTGCTCATTGCTTACTCTGAGAATGAATGCTCTCTCAAATCAGATGGACCATGTAGCTCTCCAAAACCAGCAGCCAGGCTCAGGAGCTCTCAGGGGAGCACTGCAGAAAGCAGTGCCTAGAAACGCTCTGCTGACCCTCCTCCTGTTGGCAGTGGCGTGGACCACCTGTCAAAGGAAGTGGTCACACTGCTCCGGAGTCACCGCGGAGTGATGGAGGCCAGGCAGGTACAAAGGCAGGCTGCTCCAAGACCAGTGTGTAGCCCTGAAAGGACACATGGACTGAAAGAAGCCAAGCAATTCAAAAAACTTCAATACGAGGCTTAGAATGAACACGTCTCATTGCAGAGGGGAAGTATTGATAAGTAAGGTGCGTTACGGTGGATGACCTCTGGACCTCCTCTGGAGGTCATCCTTCTCAGAGCAGGGCAAACGTCAAAGGGAGATCACATCGCCCAGGGCCTCGTCATGAACAAAACCTAAGTGAGGCAAGACTTGACAGGCTGAAATTAGCAGCCTGAGTCATGCGGCAAGAAATTGGTTGTCAATGTGGTTGCCGTTGAACAAGTGTAACGACAGATTGTCGAATACTTAACCAACAGCTCTCTTTTTTGCAAGAGTTGAGATATAGACAGGATTTCTAAATAATTTGCAAGATTTCCTACCTACATCTTTTCAGAAATATAGGTGGATTAGACTACTGGTCCTTCTAGATAATGTCCTGTTGCAAAGTGGCTGTTACCACACACTTCAAGGAAAGACACAAGAAGCGTGATGGTAGATGCTGTGGGATAACCAGCCTCAGAAACCTTTTCCAAAAACTGCGGTGGTTGGATGCTGGCTTCTTCCCAGAATCACAAGAGTGTAAATCCCTCCCAAAGCTCTTGTTTATTTTTATGCATGTATTACCAGTCCTCTTTCGACTCCTGCTAAGATTTTGGTTGTGATGATACTAGGAAGGGTTCAGCTGAGTAATTGCATGTTGTGCAAAAAATTTATTTCCTTTTAATCAGTCTTAAATGTGTCCCTTTTCAACTTAATTGAATATTCCCTTGTGTTTACACAGTGGAAGGGAAACTAGCAGCATGTATTTATGAGCAGCTTTGCTGGACAGGGGCTGGGATTAGCTTCCCACTGCTTCAAACCAGGGGAAATCACAACAGAGTAGAATAAGCAAATTAAGGGTTCTGGTTAATGAAACTCAATAGTAATTTGCAACAAAGGGAAAATCTTGAACAGTTTCTTAAGAAAGTTAGTCATTATAACACACCAAAGATTTTTTTTTTAACCCCGTTTCCCCCACCCCATTTTCCTTCCAGAAACAATTCAATACAATTTCTTACTATAAGGCAAAAATCAAGCAAACACCCTAACCCTTTGTTCCAGCTGTAAAACAGACACAAGAACATCCCTTATTACAGGCGCTAATTAAGTACACAATCCCTTTTTCCTTCTCGTAAAAGTTGTTGGAAAGCAACCCATACAACGTCTTTAATAAAGTTTTGCTGGGAAAGTTCCTTCTTTGGCAGGGGAAGGGTAATTGTGATAGCAAGGAGCTTCTGTTCTCAAATTCCCTGATGTGCTGGGGTCATGTCACATGTTTACACTCCACTTTAACAAGGAATAACAACATGGGCAGAAGTGCTTATTTTTGGTGTCACTACATTCAAGCAGATGTTATAGGCTCAATTATCCCGGTACTTCAGCTGTAACATTGCATTATTCTCTAAGCTCCGTTTCTTTGGCTGAAACTATTTTGTTGGAAGATGCTGCTTGCTGTAAGCTTGTGTTTCTGCTCCTCCACATAGCAGAGCCTGGCAGCTACCTTCAGTAAGCAAATTTATCTTTTTGGATTGCTTCTGCAGCGTAGCCACAAATCACATGGAATGTACAGCTGAACAAAACGTGGTTTATGATATGGAGTATCTGCCCATTATAAGACTATCCAGTGTTTTAACACAGGATCATTAGTCACCAAGAGTAAGATGATAAATTATCAAGTTCTGCATATTTTGGTCAGTGTTCTAATAAACCACACTTGTGTAACGCAGGAATATTCTCTGTTCAGCATCCTGACAGTGCAGGTGAGTATCTCCATATATAACAATGTTGTGAAACAGAAAGACACATCCCGCAGCTCCTGAATCACAGCTTTGAAATGCAGCATGACAATTATTTCATTTTGAGGCCAACGGTGATGAGCCCTGTCAGTGTGGCAAATAATTATAAGAAATACGGATCACTTGACTCATTTTTTCTTCCTGCCTTTGCCAAGTCTTTAAACATACCATTTTCACCATCTAGAGCCTACTCAGCTCACTTACTGCATCAGCTTGTGCTGGAGTTATGTTTATGAAAGGGGACTCTGCATTGCTAATGTAAAGGGTTTTTTTCTCTTTGCAACAACATAAACATCTTAAACACTTTCTGAAGAGGATATATAATTTAGAATGCACAAATGAAGTTGAAAATAACTGAAAATAATGAGTCAAGCCAATAAAACTGCCAGAAGAATTGGCCAAATAGTAGCTCAAAGTAAATCAGATACTTAAAAAAGAGCTGAATCGTTTTCTTTTAAAATCCAGCTGAACACGCAAATCCTTATCTCCGTCACCTAACGCCTGCTACATCTCCTACTTTGTGAACACACATACACTTTGCATGGTAAAAAGGCAGAATCTTTCACCACAATGTATAGCAAGATGAGGCAGCTTTGCACTATATTTGGTAATTCAGTAGGATTATAACGAGAGGGGACTTGTTAAAATTTTATTGTCTTAGTAGCAGTGTTCTCCAGAGAAAATACTAATAAATTTCCTACACTGCGACTGTCTAAACAGATTATCCAACAATTGCGTATTAATTATTAATCACCCAGTGATTCAGAAGCCACCCCGTGGCTCTCTAGAGCAGGAACTCTACTGCTTTTGCAACCTAATGATTTTCCTGGTTGCGGTGTTGCAGTGCTCCACCAGACGTAAGGCTAATGGCAGAGGGAGCGACAAAGTTATAGGGATGCCTAAGGTTACACCTTGCCTTGCTTGGAGAAGGTTATGAAAAGTAAGCTAAACAAATTCAGCAGGCAAAATACAGAAAAGTAGTTAGATGATACATTATAACTAGAATTGGAGTGGGTGCGTGTTTTAAACAGTCTGTATAAGGATTAATGGAAACACCTGAAAATAAACAAACAGGTAAGAAGATCTTTCTCTCACGCATTCCCCCAGAACACCTCTTCCGACTCGATGTTTTGATGGCACGCCTGAGAGCTGTGATTTGCATTATCTGTACAGCATTCTTGGCTGTACATGTTTACTGCGCAGGAAAACAAGATTGATTTCTCATTCTTAAGCACATTTATAATGTCTGTGCAAATGAATGCAGGGCATATCCCGGCTAGATCAATATTTATGCAGCCTACTTTAGAAAGAGCAAGGGAGTTGCTTCAGAGCAGCAGGGGAGCCTGGCATTTCTTTTCCTATGGTTTCCTCTTTTCCCCCTTTTTCAGTGAAATTTGCTTGTGTGATACTCCGTGCTCGCTGATGATTAAATGCAGTTTTAATGAAGGGAGACCTTCTTTGTCCCACTGGAGGGGTGACCTGCTGCCGGGATGGGCAGTTGGAGACCGTGCCGGCAATCTGGGAGCTGCTGGGGCGAAGGACAGTGTGTGTCAGCCCAGGAAGGTGGGGGCCAGTGTGCGGTTATGGGGAGATGTGCGAAGGCAGCCATGATTTATGCCATCCCCCCCTCCCCTGTGGTGAGGGGAGGTCTCCTTGCCGGCCCCTGGTGGAGCTGGTGGCTTTCTCCCCCTCCCTTCCAGCCCCATCAAGGCACTTGCCTTTGGGCTGCAGCTTCGCACCCCTCGTTCCGCTTGCAAAAGAGCAACAGTTAATTATTCTGATTAAATCCAGCGGCAGAATACCGAATGCTGTGGTTTATTTCATACTTTAAAGGTTCACCTCTTTCGTGCAGGCTTTCCCCATACTGCTTGTGGCAGCTAATCTCTTTCATTCGTTTTGAAACAGAGAGGAGAGAGAACGGTACGTATAATAAAAGGCAGCAACGAAACGTTAAAAAGAGCCAACCTCCCAGTATGCCAGCATCCATGTTTAAAAGGATCCTTCTAAATATCTGTTTTCTGACAGCTCAGCTTTCATTTTCTTGATGCTTAGGAGGAGGCAACTTCACCGACCCACGGACAGAGGTGGCCTCTCTGAATAACCTTTACTCTTTCTTCTGCCCTATTTACCAGACATTTCTTTTTTTTACCCTGCCTTGAATAAACTCAGAGGCATTCAAATGTCCCTGGGGGTGTAGGTTCCTGCACAGTGGTGCATGTCTTTACAAATTAATTGGGAGCCGAAGATTGTTAACTTTACAATACCTGTCCCCTCTGATTGACTAAGTCAATTTAATTCTCCATCCAATAATATACACTTTATATATATAAAACTTTCCCTGCAAGCATTATTTTTTTTTTTCTAAAGGGGCTCCACCGTGATTTAAACATGACAAACTCTAGGCTATTAAGGCATCTTGATTTCCATGGCCGTCCCTCTGAAATGTAGCATTAGCAAATACAATATATTGAATGCCTCTGTTGTAAATAGTTCAATTTTTCTGAGTAGCTAACTAGGCAATAAGAACCCTGTCACTTCTGTGTTGACAAAGTATCTTAGTTACTGAGTAACTATAGAGATGTTTCCCTTATGCTTGACGTAATTATCAAAATGCCTTTCATTAGCTGGTGAAAACGTTAAGGCTCAAAGCGTAATTCCTAGAATGTAGTTCGCTGTTTGTAGCGGCATACAAATCAGAGCCACGCAGGCCAGCCATGTGCCCACAGCTAAAAAGATTTTCAATTTATTTCTTCTTGCCAGCAGCCCCTTAGAAGCAAACCGGAGCACCTGAGGCCGCCCTCCAGAGCAAGTTTCAAATTTGGGCTACCCTGGGCACATGGGCAGGAGAAGAGACAACCGCAGACATGTCCAGCAGCCACAGCTACAGCACGAGTATCAAATTACCTTGTTCCTCTTAAATCTCCAGCTACTGGAGTCCTGTGATTAGGTAAGGACTTGAACTTTGTCTTTGCTTGTTCAGAAAGGGGGGTGCATTTGAAAGTGTGTGCAAAGCTTGCCCTAAGAGGTCCAAACCTGATACCAGTTTTTCTACCTCCCCGTCCCGTAGGCAAATCTTTCTGCAGGGTCCCTGGCCTGTGTTGCTGTAGTACTTAGGGGTGGTTCAGATTTTGCCCTCCTGCAGTTCACTCTCTACAGATCTTGACTCGCTGGAGCCTCTTATGGACGCCCCAAAGCTAGATGTGTCCTGTGGCCTGGAGGGTATGGGCTAGTGTACTGTAGTGGGGGATACTTCCCACTTGGCATTCATGCTGCACTCTGTGTGGGTGATTTTTCTCCTACAAACGATGTGTAACATGTAGAATTTCAGCCCGAGTTGTTCTTGGTAAAGAACACAGGCTGGAAGGGACCCCACTGGGATATTTACTGTCTCTTACTTAGGGTATTATCTATAGCATACAAAAATATTACTTACAGTACAATGTAAATAATAATATATAAACTGCACCCACATTGTTCCAACAGATTGTCTTTGGAGATATGCAGTGATGAAGGCCCCACTGCCTCCATCGCTGTCATCTGTCCTCTGCCTCTCTGCCCTTACCAGCTATAATTATTCCCCAGTGACTAACCAGAAACTTCCTCGCTGCCCCACAGGCAGACAGTAGAGTAATTCCCTTCCACTTTGCAGCCCCACATGTTGAAATACTCTTCTTTACTTCTTCAGGCAGAACGACTGCAGTCAATGCATTTGGTCTTTCCTCGTAGCTGATGTTCTCCAGGACCCCTGTCAGCCCCGTGGCTGCCCCCCACATCACGCCCAACCGGGGTGCGCTCCTTCTCGGGGTGCCATACCCCAAAACCAACTGCCTGACCTCCAGCTGCAGCTCTGCCCCTGCAGGGGAGAGGAAAAGGGCTTCCGCCCGCGCCTTGCAAGCTGTATCCTTGTTTGTACATCCCAGCGTGGCATCTGCCTTTGTCTCAGAAACACGGCGCTCCAGGGCTTTAGCTCGCACGCTGGTGCTGCCCAGCCATCTGCCAGCCAGGCTATTGCTCAGCCGGGTCTGTCCATCGTTCCTGCCCAGCAGCACCGTCTCGTATGAACTTGTCCCTGCTCTGAACTGCACCCTCTGTTTCTCCCCGTCCCCCACCATGGGGCGGGGGCGCAGAGCAGCGCGGCATCCCTGCTGCCCTCGGCGGCACCGGTGACGATGCTGAGCGGTGCCAGCCCTGGCACCAGCCTGCCCTGCTGTTCCCGGTACATTTCGCCGCTGCGCCTGCTGCCGCTCACCCTCTTGCTACGGTTTTCTGACAAGCTTTGTGTCACCCTCTCGTAAATCTCTCTCTTGAGCGTACTTATGATGAGAATGACATCAGAGACGCTGTCAAAGGCAATCAGAAGCCAAGATACATGACATTTACTGCCTCTCTCCTTTCTGTAAGACTGGTAACTGGCTGGAAAAGGAAATAAATTTGCTTTTGCTCATTTTGTGCTCATTGCTTTTATCGCCAAGTGTGAACTGGTCCATTTGTTATTTGCTCCAATATTTTCCTGGGCATTGAAATGAAGTTGGCCAGTCTTCTCCTTTCTCCCCAGTTTTAAAGGCAGCCACCTTATTTGTCCTTCTTGACTGTCGCAGTTTGACTCATCCTCCATCAAGTCTCACAACTAACGACTCATGGCCCAGAGGTGTCATTAGCCAGGCCTTCAAGTACCTGAGGTCGAAGTATAGCTGCCAATTTGCAAATAATTAACTTCTGCATGAACTCTT
>NW_009648358.1:2511967-2575867 GCF_000708025.1 Charadrius vociferus
CTTTCCCCTGTCCCTTCCTTACTCGAGGCACCTCTCTTACCCTTTGGCGCTGCTGCTATTTGCATTATCCACCCTCATGCAACGGGTGTTTTCGGGAAGAGAAGTAGAAACTAAAAGGCACTAAACGCTTCTCCTACAGCAAGGAAAGTGATGCAAGCTTTCTTACTGCAGTGAGTAGAGATCAGAACAATACCTGGCCTACCTGATGTCCCTTGCTAATCCCATCTCAGTTTATGCCTCGGCCCTTTCTTGCCCCTGCATGCCGGGGCGATGCTTTAAAGGTATGCGCTGCCTGTTGGCTCGCCAGGTCTCCTCTTCCTGGGCACTTCCCTCTCATGCCGGGGATGGAAGACAACGACAAGCAAAGAATAAAAGGTGGAGCTTTTAGAGAGCAAATAAGTGAATCTCTACAAATAAAATAAAGCAATAAATCAGCGGATTTCTCAGAAGCGGCATGGCCCAGGCTTTGCTCGCAGAGCTGGCACAACAGATAACACGCATCCACATACCCACACAAATGCGTCCGTCGCAGGCGCGCGATGCCCATCTGCTCTCACAGGAGCAACAAGACCCATTTTTCACAGCACCCTTCGCATTGAAAGGACTCGGTTCAGAATGAAAAATGCTCTTCTACAGCGGTGTAAATCACCCCTGAGAAAACTCAGCGCCCAGCCTCGTGATTAACGCCGGAGCTGCTGCGCCGTTTCGAGCCGGGGAGCAGGGACATCCCTGAGGCAGCACAGGGAGAGGCGGGGAGCGGGTAACAGGAATGCGAACCTGCATCATCTTTGGAAAAGGCCAGTGGCTGCTCTTTGCCACTTGCCCACTGTTTCTTTCTTCTCTTTAGCTGACAAAAAAAACCCCAAACCACTGCCCAAACCCAACCACACTTTGTTAATAATGAAGAAAAATGGCTCTTTGCTGATGGAGCTACAGTTACCCGTCCCCAGATGTGCCGTGAGCCGCTCCTCTCAGGAGACCTACACTTGATTAAACTGAACCTTGACTTCCGAAATACTGGAGCAAGGGCTCTTGTGAGGTTTCATCCAATATAACTGTGGATTATTTTTTATTGCTCCTGATCTGTTTTCCCTGATTTTGACAGGGCCAGAGAGCACTTTGGCTCAGCCATCTCTGCTCTCAGCAGTACAAGGAGAACTGTTCATAGACTGACCTTCCTGAGACACCTGCCACATAAAAACCCTTCTGCCATCTGGAGTCCTGCCTGCACCCCCTTTTCTCTCTCCTTCATGAATATTTATGGTGGCAAAACTAGATATAGTCTGAATTAGTATGGAATTTTAAAATTTTGCAATGAACAGTTTCATATAAAATGAAGTTCCTCTGCAATTCTTCCATACATATGTATCAATAAAATTTATGCATGTGCAGTTCCCAGGGTGAAATCCAAATATTTTTTAGGACGGGATAGAAAATTAATGTGATTCTCCATATACTTTCATCCCCAGACATTGCTGGTTTCCTCTCTACTGTAAATTGGTGATAGTGTCCTGCCACTCAATTTATATTTTCCTTTGCCCACATATCACCTTCCTTTTCCTAGAGTTGTCTCTGGGTTTTTTTGTATCTCCCTTTTTTTTTTTTTGTTCCTGCCATCTAAGATCATTGTTCTGTCGCAAGACACTGTCTTCCTCAAAATACATCAATAATAGAGAAAAACGGAGAAGCCAGTCAACGCCATGGCAGGCAGAAGAGGGTAAAGTAGGTTAGGCAGTTAGCATTCATCAAATATTTAATAGACGACGCAGACGGAGGCCAGCTATACGGCGTCTCGATGTGTTTTCGCTTTGCGCAACTTGGTTAGTCCATCGCACGAGTCCCTGCAGAGCACCCCAGGACTGACCCATGGTCCTGACCTACACGTTGCACGGCGTGTGTGCCCGCCTTTCCCCAAAGGGCAAAGCCGGCATGTGAAGAGGGTTTCGCTCCCCTTTGAAGGTGCCCGCAGCCGTACACTGGCAGAATCCCGGCTGCTGGCCCCGGCTCGTGCCGGCTGTGCCGTGGGCTGGTGCAGGCGCTGCTGTTGTAGGTAAATGTTCCTAAGCTCTGGCTGTAAAACAGACTGTGTGTTTCCTCTTTTCTTATTCCACCCTTTCCTTATTCTATTTTTTTCCTCTTATAGCAGGCACTGCTCTGGGAGAAGCCAGTGTCTCCCAGCAGTAAGATCAGCTGAACCGGTGTAATTTTCCTAAGCCACAGCGCTGGAGGGTTGCCTTTGGTTGGGTTTGTTTTGTGTTGTTGTTTGGGTTTATTTTTTCTCCCCAAAGCACCAGGCAACATGCTAAGGGAATATCCTATAAAAGCCAGGGAACGGGCTATTGATTCAAAAAGGCTTTAAGATTTCCAGGGAGGTGAAGCCAGCGAGCGCGGCATCGCGCTGGGCTCCTGTCCTGCCACCCCCAGCACACTTGGGGTCCCCGCGGTGCCCACCACAGACAGGGCTCCCCCAGTTTGCCTTTGTGCCCCTGCTGTCCCCTCATCGAGCTGCCTGCCAGGCACTCGCACAACTTTTGGCTCCCACGGCCCAAACTCACAGGGTCTCACACAACGGGCACCCGCTGAGCGCATCCCTTTGCTTTCAGTCCTGTTCGTCAGGATCGCTGTGTGCCGCAGCGACTCCCTGTGTGTAGGGGATATTACAAAAACACGAGGCAGGGAGGGACAGGCTCAGAAACATGCTCCGATTTGCTAAAATTGCCTGGTGAAGCTGGCGGCGACAATTTCAGGCTCATGCGAAGCACATAACAAAAGCAGCACCTTGAGGCAAACCCTAATTTCTCCACTGAATAATTAAAAGGGCAAATTTAGGGGAAAATATTAATCCCCGGCCACGGAAGGGTTGCTTTTCTCTTTTACTCCAGGCTATAAGTATCAATGGAGTTAAACATTTATCGACGCTTGCGCAAGCACAGCCAGAGCACGAGAGCTGAGTAAAGGCAAACCCTTTCGAAAAAGAAGCCAGAGCACACCGGCGCTGGCACGAAGACCAGCGAGAAGGGTTCGAAGGAAACGAAGATGAGCGAGATTGCAAAACTGGGATGCCTGCGCTTGCAAATAACTTGAAAAGGGTCCCAAAATGACTTGCCTAGTGCTGTTGTTTTTACCTTTTACCTACCACTAGGTATGCAGCTAAACTCATTAAAGGGCTGTATCGAGTCATATAATTTGTTTACAGCTAGTTATTGTCCATTATAATAACAATAGCATGATACATGCAAAAGCACGCTGGCGTTTTGGCGGTAGTATGCAGGCGCGCCTTCTGACAGCAGCTTATCGCATGCCGAGAGCCCGGTTGCAAAACACTGTTTAGCCCTATTAGGAGTAATTTCGGGGGCAGACTGGGGAGCATGAGTCCTCCCTTTGCCACACACAAACATGCATGGTTTAAACTCGTTTCCTTCTTAATTGCGGGTGAGAAAAGCACAGGCGCTCTTCTTTCTGTCTGGGTCATTTGGGGTTGGAAAAGAAGAAAAATGAGGGAGGCAAGATGTTACAACACCAGCGTTTTTACCTCCTTCTACATACACTGTACCCATGCAACAAGAGCTGTCTGAAAGCGGTTTTCTAACCGCTCTATCCCAGTTGTAACACTGCGATCGTATAACTTCTTTTGTAGCAGGAGCGATGCTCCCTGCTCCTGGCTGAACAACCCAAGCCGTTCCTCTGGGTACCAGCTCGGAGAGTTACTGCTTTCGTTTTGCCACAGTCCTTAAGCTGACCTGGTGTGCGGAGGTGACAAAGGTGGTGAATCAGCTCAAAAGAAAAAAAAAAAAAAAGGACAAAAAAGAAAACAAGAATCGTATGGCTGGCTGAACCTCAAGTGCTAAAGGGAATTTGGCCTGCCTGAGGCAGAGCACAGATTTGGACTGGTACGTCGTAAATCCTGGTGACGTCCTCCCTTGGCATTTGGTAGTGCTTTAAAAAAAAAAAAATAAATTCAGATCTCAGGATTTGGAATGGTTTTTTGCAAAGTTTTTTAAGAAAAGTTAAAAAAAATGCAGGGAAGTAGAAATGATTCAAAACTTTTACAAAATACGGAATTTACAAAATTTCTTTTGACAAGCTTTAAGAAGTAGCACCAGGTTCTGACTGAGGGGCATAAACACATTTTTTGGAATAGAAACATTTTTCCTGGTAATTTATTATTCTCTGAGCTTGTCATGAAGCACAGAGCAACTGTCAGTAACGTGCCCTGCAAAGACAAAAATACCTCAGATATCATCTTCTATCGCAAGATTTTGCCTTTCAAATGTTCCTCATTGCAGTGAGCACTGTATTTACCAAGAAACAAAAGATATAAAGAGAACAGGTTCTGTTTGGTACTGTGATATATCTAGAACAATTACTTGGTGGTTATGGAAAAACCCTTGCTGTTTTCACTGTATATCTTGAGAAAGATTCTTTCTTGCCAAGATGTCTTATGAAAAGCTCAGGCTGTCCTACAAAATCATGTGGTATGTTTAATTTAATCGCGGAGAGCTGATATAAAATGCACGGGCTGCAAACAAGACATGAAATCTCACGACTTTACGAGAACCTTCTCTTGCGACAGAAGACAACTCCTGACTTCATTTTTATTGCAGAAATGTATAAGTCCTGACACGTATTTTCAATTAATAATATCTGCGCAAGTTTCACGCTACAGCTCCAGGGGCAAATAAACCTTGTGTCAGAACGGTGGACACCCCCACCTTCATGGACATCCCCTTAGGAGAGCATTTGGTGGCTGAAGGCTGAAATCTGTGGCTGAAGGGTTCACTTGGGAGCGTGGTCTCTTTCTTGTTCATTTTTTCCACCTGACCCTGGTGCCAGGCTCTCCCTGGCTTCCCATGCACGGCAGAAATAATTTTCTGATTTTCCTGGAGCAGAGAGTAACTTGGGTCTGTGTGTAACCCTACCCTTGTTAAAGGCTGGAAGGTTTTTTGCATTTGTCTTAGAGAACCCCAAGTGACATTACCCACCGGTGCCGCCTTGCAGGGGTGTTTCTGCAGCAAGGGGAGAGAGAGGCTGCCAACACTGACTGTGGCAGCTACGGTGCATTTGCTAAAAGCCTTGCGACGTGTGTCACGCAGTGGAAAGCCTTCAGGTCTCCTAGTCTGGTCTTGCGGGGCTCCCAGCTGGATCTAGGCGTCTCTACCCAGAGGTGGTTGTCCCCTAGAAGATATGTCAGAAGGTGGCAACTTCAACTGTCTCCCAGAAATAACCAAGGTGCTGCGACTGCGAGGGATTTACAGCAGGATTTTTCTAGAAGCAACGGGAAGGGGATTCAAAGCCAGAGCTCACCAGGGCGCTGCTTCTAAAATATCTCTGTTTCCATAAGCTGGATAAACAGGAGCAACTAACATTTTTAAGGTATGTTTCCTCTTTTTTTTTTTTTTTTTTTTTTTTTTTTTTTTTGTCTAGGATATGCTCTTGTGGCAGCATGAGTGGCCCTGGATATGTCTGATATATCTTGGGGAAGCCAAGTTTGACAGGGATTGCTTCCCCTGGCAATTCAAAGTGGGAAAGTTGGGCTTCCCTGTGACCACGTGTACATGTTCGCTTTGTTGAGATGTCACCATCGCCTGATGCTCTTCACTGGGATTTTGCTGCTGCTTCGACTTCTTTTTCCCCTTGTTGTTCCCAGATGCCTTGCATTTTCTGCTGTAGTAGACAGCAGGTATTAGTTCAGATGTGTTATCTTTGTTCCCTCAATTATGCCAAGCGCATTACTCTTGATGCAAAACAAATTAAAATGTTGTCGACTATGTCGGGACAGTTTCTGTGAGGGGGATGCATGTATGTAATGTACAAAGTTTCCAGTGTCTAGGGTGTGCTTCCTTACCTGAAATCAATTAGTCAGAGTTCCTTGATCTCCCGTACAGGATCCAACTGTTGTGTAACTCTGGAAAAACCTTGTGTTGTTACACAATATTATTTGGTGTCACCTCCATCCGCGATGCAACCGTGCAATCAAAGCTGTATTGCAAGCACGAGCATATTTGCACACCATACATACCTCTCCCTGCCCAACTGTGTACAGATACACACACCGAACACCGCTTGCTTGTTTGGGCAAACAGGGAACAATCCTCTTTTTCCCGCAAAGCACGCGGAAAACGAGGTCAGAAGCTGAAGTAGGTCCATGACCACCCTAGATTTTGTATTTCATCTGCATGGGTGGATGCCATTTTACACCCAGGAAAGACAACCAGCCCTTGTCCTAAAGTATCAAAACCCCACACGTCCCGTGCCCAAAATGAATCTTGCAAAAGCAAATACCAATTGCCTGTCAGGACTGCGACTTCTGGGCCAGCTCTGCTTTCCATTCCTGACTTTTTCCACCTGGGATTCATAAACCCTGGGTCGTTCCCATTTACGCCACATCAAACAAAAGGAGAAAACCCGCTCCTGCCGCCCGCGCCCGTACATTGGCCGAAGTTTGTACCCGGGGTCGGCGGGGGTACAGCCACGCAAGACATTTTGCTCCATCCAGAGAAGGGATTGAGATGGACACTGCTGTACAAAAACACATGGGGGTCACCAGCACGGCCCTGGGCTGCAGGACCGGGTGGGTGGCAACTCTGCTGTGGCCTTTGGTGGCCACAGGAGCATGTGGTCTGATGTGATGGGTTTCTTTTGTTCCAGCCAAGCTTAGCCTCACGTTGTTCTATTTAAAATAAAAAGGAGAGGACACCTAATTTATGTACCTCCTCCCACACATGTCATGGACATGCACGCAAGGATGCAGAGCCGTAGATGCAGCGGGGCTGTGCGTGCCAGGGACAGGCGCTGCCGGTGGCTCCCAGCAGGCTCAGGGGTCCGGCACCCGTCACACAACACAACACCACACGATGAAGTGTTTCAGTCTTGCTGCAGCCCTTGGTTGCACCTGACCACAGCCCTCCCAGCATCATTACCACCAGTGTGGTTCTTTACAGCCAGAGACCTCAAGCTATGGTCACTAACGCCAGATACAGCTGAAGCGGTGACACCAGCACGTAATGACTCGACTCTTTATAATGTCCCTCTGAGAAAAGCAATAAAGATCAGTGCTCATCATTTTACAAAAATGTAGGGACCAGTCCTTGTCCCAGAGCTCTTGCAACACTTCAAAGATCAGCAGGCAGCAATGAAAGAGAGAAAACCAAAGCGAATAGATCTTCTAATGGTATTTAAGTTCTCAGCTCCCACTGAAATGGGAAGGCAGAAGTTAGCCTGGAAGATCTGGCTTAAATGAAGCAGGAGATGGTCACACCACAGGCTGCACAGTGGTAGAGAAGACAGTAATCCTAAAGTCTCCCGAGTCCCAGCCTTATGGTCTTTCTTCCTAAGTTCATGCCAGAATGCTTACTCTTCGAGAAGCTTATGCTAAGATTTCCATGTTTGTTTAAAGTTTTAAAATGAAACGTAATCCCCTACAGGGAATCCTACACTGCAATTTCTATTTTTTTTATTTTTTTATCCCAGATGCAAAACAGCCCTAAACCTGCTCTGCAGATATGCTGACACAGAGGAGATGAAATATGATTTTGTTGTTTTTTTTAAAGTCCTTATTGATTTTTTTCCTGGGTTCATGAAGGGTTCACAAGTGAGAGTGATGGTCCTTCAGGTATGACTGTCCATTTTAAATGCCACCTTCTGCGTTAAAGGACAGGCTGCAAAAATAACAATATGGACAGTTATGCCAGAGAGCTTGCTCATGCCCTGGAGCCCCACCAGCTTCATCTGAAATAGTTTTCCCCTGATGTAGTTAAAGCAGCACAGAGAGAGGGCTGTGTGGAGGTCATAACCATTTTAACCAAGCATGGTGCAGGTGAGTTCAAAGAGCAGTGAATTCGGAGCGACCGGCCTTCTGCAGGTGGCAGAGGGGAAGGACCTACTTCTTTTTGGACCTGCTGTCCCATCTCAGTTTGTAATTGCCCGATTGATCTTCTTGACCTGGAGAGGTTGGACTTCGTCCCCAGTGTGCAGATACAGAGCCACCATGTGAGCCACAGACAGCCTCTGGGCACCAAACCCTGGAGGCTGGGGCCACGTGTTGGAGGTGGTGGAGCAGGGCTCCCAGCATCACCAGTTGGTACTCAGAAACACCCATATGTGGCTGTTGGTACTGCCCTCCAGAAAAGAGCTTATGTTTAGACAGCCACAGAAAGGAGACCCGGGAGCTGAGCTCAAGCACAGACCTTGATCATCTGCATGCCTGGAGCATCAGTCCCCAATAGCCCTGTAAGCGACGTCTGCTGGAGTTGCTGCCTGGTTTCCAAGCCACCATCTGGCTCTTGGTCATGACTTTTTCAGAAATCTTGTTCTTTGAAATGGTTAGAGCACGTAAACCGGAACAGCAAAGGGAAAGACATGGACATACTGAAAGAAAAGGTGCTGCACAAAGAGCATCTCTGACAATTTCAACTTAAACAAATGCTGTCCAGTAACATTACAAGAAAGTGAAAACAGAGTCTTATGCAAGGTGATGGACAATGGTGATTGCACTTGTAGTTGCCTGAATTACAGGTATGCATATAAATGAAAAAATAAAATCAGGTGTACCTATAAACAAAACATAGAATCACACAATAATTAAGGTTGGAAGGCACTGCCTGGCCCAATCCCCACTCAAAGCACAGCAAGCTTTAAAGTCAGAGGAAGCCTTTGTCCGGAAGGGTTTTGTGCATCTCCGTGAGAGATGGATTGACAACCATCCCTGTGAAAATTGTTTCCTAATGTCTAGTTGGGATTTCCTTCTATGTAACTTGCGTTTGGTGCCCCTCATCCTTTCACTGCGCACTTCCAAGACGACCCTGGCTCTGTGTTTCCAGTAAGCAGCCATTAGGTAGTTGCACACAGCAGTAAGGTCTCCTCTCAGCCTTCTCCTCTTCAGGCTGGGCAAACCCAGCTCTCACATCCTCTCCCAGTATGCTGCATCCTTCTGTTGGACTTGTTCTGGCGTGTCAATGCTCCTCTTGTACCAAGGACCCTACAGCTGGACACGGCACACTTAGATGTGGCCTCACGAATGCTGTGCATTTTCTTCCGGAGGGACTGATTGTTTGATTTGGCTATATTCTAACTTCTCTTAAATTAAGAGATTTTGCTTTTCCTGTTTAAATAGGCTACTGAGTAACGCTGGACGTATGATACTTGGAAGGATCCTTCAGCTGACCCCACGTGGCTGTTCCCACCTTCTTACGTGGTTTCTAATCGTCAGAGCAAGGAGGCTCCTGAACAACCTTTTCCTGAGAGAAGCAGGACAAAATCCAGCCTAATTGCCTCTATAACAGAGCTAGGTCAGTCTGGAACAGAAGTCTACAGTGAGCTGTGGGTGATGGTAGAGGTTGTAGTCTCAGACTGGGGTCTCAGGACATCTCTTAAGGCCCTACATTTCTCTTCACCATTTTAAAATGCAAGAACTGTGCTTGCCCTTACCTCAGTGCCTGTAAAGCAAGGCACAGCCTGTGGTAGCGATCTCAGGTCATGCTTTTGTGCCAATCCTTTTTTCCTCTGAACAAGCAGAGTCACACAAGGTGAGCCGAGCAGCTCGTTGCACCCCGCTTTCCTCGCCCCCTCCAGCCATGGGCGCTGCTCCCACGTGCATCACCCCCTTTCCACGCTCTTTATTTTTCCCTGTGGTCCAACTTGCACGTTTGTTTTGGGTTTTTTGGTCACAAGCTCCACCTTGGCTCCCTGAGAATGACATGAGCTTCAGCCCAGTGTAGTGCGTCGTCTGGTCTTCCCCAGACTATTCCTTCAGGGTGGCCTCTCTGCATCAGGAAAGCATTGTAATAAAAGCTAACCAGCATTGAAGGCTGAGCTGGCTTTTATTCTGGTAAGTAATCAGGTCGTGAAAACGTTATTGGACATGATCGGTTGTGCCATCTCTGCAGGCGATTACTTGAGCAAAGAGGGAAAACTGCTTGGTGCTGCGCTTTGTGGTAGAGCCAGAGCTTTGCATGGTCTTTGGCCAAGTCCTATCGCACTTAAGATGATCACACTTGCCTCTGGGCAGGCAGGCAAGGAGGAGCAGGGCCGGGGCGCTATGGCCAGCTTTGCAAAGCCTCTCTTGCTCCTCTCTACCCTTCCCCCAGGCCTCCCTCCGTCCT
Organism: Charadrius vociferus; assembly: GCF_000708025.1. Lineage (NCBI taxonomy): Eukaryota > Metazoa > Chordata > Aves > Charadriiformes > Charadriidae > Charadrius > Charadrius vociferus. The sequence continues at coordinate 2,522,068 of NW_009648358.1, forward strand.
TCCCTGCCCTTTGCCAGCTGCGGGTTTGAGGCAAGCCGAGGCAGGCGGCCGTCCTGCAGAGCAGAAGCCACTGGTGCACACCAGCAGATTTCAGCCCGGGGATGTTTCCATCTGAAACATCCTCCCCCTCTTCTCTGCCCTGGTGAGGCCGCATCTTGAGTATTCTCTGCACTTCTGGGCTCCCTGGTTCAAGAAGGACAGGGAACTGCTGGAAAGGGTCCAGCAAAGGGCTACAAAGATGATTACGGGACTGGAACATCTCTCATATGAGGAAAGGCTGAGGGACTTGGGTCTTTTTAGGCTGGAGAAAAGAAGACTGATGGGAGATCTTATCAATACTTATAAATGCTTAAAAGGAGGGTGCCAGGGGGATGGGAACAGTCTTTTTTCAGTGGTGCCCAGTGATAGGACAAGAGGTAATGGGCACAAACTTGAACATAGGAAGTCCCATCTTAATATGAGGAGGGACTTCTTTACTTTGAGGGTAGTGGAGCACTGTCACAGGCTGCCCAGAGAGGTGGTGGTCTCTCCCACTCTGGAGACATTCAAAACCCGCCTGGACGCCGTCCTGTGCAACCTGCTGTAGGTGACCCTGCTCGGTCAGTGGGGTTGGACTAGATGATCTCCAGAGGTCCCTTCCAACCCTGACCATTCTGTGATTCTGTGAACAACACTTGACAGTAAAGGCTTTCATGCTGGAGAAGGCTGACTTGCATCGGCAGCTCCTCCTCCCGTGTTGCTGCCGGGATTTGCACACCAGTGGCTCAAACCTGGCTTTGGCTTTAGGTCGAGTGCTTGAGCAGGGTGGAGCTGCCAAGGTGGCCACCCTCCCTCCCTGCCCAGCTGCAATCCCCCTGGCCCTCAAGGTCTTCCAGGACAGCCCCGGATCTACGGGATGTCTTATAGCTGAATTGCACCTTGGCAAAGCTGCTTAGTATTCATCCTTTGGGGCCAATTGCTGGCTATCGTACAGAGCAAGGGCAACTCACGAGAAAGAAAAGGTGCCTTTTTAAAAAATAAAGTGGGTTGGTTTGGGTTTTTTTTTTTCCCCCTCCAAGGCAGCCTGCGAGGCAGAGTGACAAGACGCACGAAGAGAACATTTATGCAGACGAGCAGTGTGGCCTATTTAAGAGGAAAGTGAAAGAGCAATTATTCCGCAGCTCCATTCTGATGTTAACCAAATATAAAGCGTCAGGATTCGGCAAAAGGACCACACGCAGCCAAGTAAGCGGTGCTGGCAGCGGGGTGGTTACACTGGCAAAGCGGCCGTGTATGGGAAGCAAATGAAAGCCAAGGCTCCTGCTCACAAAATCACCAACGCAGGACTTGCAGGAGCAATTGCCATGAGGAAAAGCATTAAAACCCCTCTGTGAGGCAGACTGGAGGCAGTACAGAAATTAAGCCAATTACTATTGTACTCCTTTCCCCGTTCAGAAAGGCTGCATACAGTGAGGGCTAACTCTGCCCTCTATTTCTGGGCAACCCAACTCACACAACCTATGCCGCATCTCAGACTAAGGATGTGGCAGAGCTGCCTGTATATTCTATAGGCACAACCCCATCGCTCTTAGGAAGACATTTTGGAAGCCTTTGCAGAAGCCACCACTGACTCGCACCAAGAGAGAGCAGCCAGTTTTGTCTACAAAGCAGCTATTTTCTCATTTTTTTGTTTTGTCACTTAAAGGAGCTTTTCTTATTTCAGGTTTCAGAGGGGGGAAGAGGGGACTAAGTCTTGGGGAGATGGTACTAGACTCGTTACCCACAGTGCAGCTGAAGTGGGTGCACCGACCCTCTCTCAGCAGCTGTGTCAACACGTATGGCAACAAGGGAGAAAGTTAAGGTGATGGGTCTAAGGCAGGGAATTAATACATTTTGGTATTTGAGGCACCTGTGTCAGATTTCTGAGCAGAAACCTCACTGGGATGAGCAAGAGCAGCTCACACAGTGTCAAACTACCTGCAAGCCCCAGCACAGGTGGCTCTCCATTCCCTCTTACTCCCTCCACTTTCCAGTTGCTTTCTGCAATGGTGACTTACGACACAGCAGAATTGCCTGCTCCTGTGCTTCTGAAAGGTGGTTCTTAAAGACTGACCAGCACTCGTGGGCACCTAAGCCTGCAAAAGCAGATTCCCAGGGTACTCTGCTAAATAGCTCCCTTAATAGCTTAAAGTTTGCTCTCCTGAAGTCCGGGGTAGTACATCTGCTGTCCTTTTTTGTCATCACATTGAAAAATTTAAACTCAACCATTTCATGATCACTGTGACCAAGACAGCCACCCACCATCACATCTCCCACGAGTCCTTCTCTATTCACAAATAGCAAGTCTAGGAGGGCATCTTTCCTAATTGGCTCACTGAGTACCTATGACAAGAAGTTAGGTCCTACAAAATTCAAGAATTTCCAAGACCTGCTCATCACAGTAGTATGCTATTCCCAGTTGATGTCTGGGAAGTTGAAATCTACCATAAGGACAAGGGCTACCAATCCAGAAATTTCGCCTAATTGCGTATAGAATAACTCATCGGAGTTTTTTTGTTTTGCTTTGTTTTTTCTCTGAAAGAGGGGATTCACACTCTCTTAAACTTGCATTTGGCATCTAACTCAGGTGCTCTCATCCCCCCTTTCCTTCTCTGACTTCCCCCCAACTACATCAAGGCCACAGGGATGTACCGACACAGGGATGTACCTACACAGGTCTGGAGGTGCACAGAGGAGCCGAGTCCACCACCAGCAAACGCTGCAGCACCACCCCACCGGAGCCCAGCTGCACCATCCCCTCAGCGGTCCCAGGGACAGTGCGGGCAGGTGACGAAGAGGCGGCAGGGGGAGGCCACCGTGCATGGTGGGGCAGAGGGGTCAGCTGCATGGGGTCAAGTGGCGTGGTGCACTCCATCCCACGGTCAGGGAACAGGTTTGATTTAAGAGCATGGACATAGCCCTGGGCTTCAGTCACCCGCGTTTCTCCCAAAGCCAACGCCTGTTGCAGACAACGTGATTTATGCCTTCAGCTTCGTACCTCTGTTTACAATCAGGGGAGAAAAGCATCTCTATGTCTCATGGAGGGATGGAATTAATTATAGAGCAAATTCCTAAGTGCTCAAATAACTGGATTTTTAAGACCCCTCTACATACCATAGCTACATCCTCAAGGCTTAAAAAGAGAAGGAAAAAATCCCCGTGCCACAAACATCCCCACAGCTGGATACTGGCAGGATGCAGAACAGGACGGCTTTCCCTCCGAGCGGGACAGGGAGTGAGGCACGTTGCTGCGTGCAGCCTCCTCACAAGGGACAAGATATGTTCAGAGCGAAGGAAAAAGCAAGAGAAACAGAACGGGAGCACGCAGCACTGGGGCGGGGGGAAGGAGTCCCATCAGAAGCACTGGTGCTAAGCTCGGCTATCAGACTCCAGCAGGCATGCCTCTGCTCGGATGCTATTCCACTTGTGGCTAGAACAATGGAGGGGAAAAACTGATAAAAATTGATACTCAATTGATATAAATTAATAATTGTTAATTTTGCCCATTGCCTCCACTGTTAAGGGCGTGCAGCAAGGGCCTCCTTCAGTTGCTTCACTCACTGCCACCCGAGTCACCCACAGCTCCTTGTGGCAGCAATGTAGGGATAGAAAATAAGACTCAAGACATACAGGAGATGCGTCTGGAGAGGCAGCTGGAGGCCCACTGGGGTGTGCCAAGTTTTCTTAAATGACAATACATATATATGTGTGGGCTACCAAATTGAGCCCCATGTCTACAACGATAACAAACACGGCATTAAGTAGGACAGGAGAAGGCAGAGGCTTGTTAAGGAATTGTCGTGACGAATCTAGAAGGGGGATGTCCCACAGATCTTGTTCTGCATGCTTACGGAGGGCGCTTGGACATACCAGTGATGGGGATGGGAGGCCACCAGCTGAAGCATAGTCCTGGGGGACAGCTGAGACCCACTGGACTCGCAGCACTGGCTGGGTCAGGGCAGGAGATGGAGTCATATTCCCACTTTGCAGGTGTTCACTGGGAGCTGCTGAGCCCAGCAGTGGGAGCTGCAAGAGGTACAGGAGCAAAAGCCATCCAGCACCTCGAGGGCAGGGCAGGGCAGGAGTGAACCCCGTTTCTTAGCTTGTCGTTCACCTGCATACATTAATCTGAGAGTTTTTTATTGCTGCTCTGTTTTCAGCTGGAACTTCAGCACGAGGACAGGAAATTTTAGAGCAAAGGAGAAGCACTCTCAGCCCATCTTCAAAAACCAAGTTGTTGGGTTTTGTTTTTAATAGAAAAGAGAGATAAACCTGTCAAGGGAGGAGAGCCTCAACCCCCCATATTGATGATGGCTTCAGGGGTGCTTTTCCCCAAGCAGATGTCCTGATACCTCGGGGAGGAAGAAACATCCAGTTTCCAGGCAGAGCAAGCAGGACAAGAGCACCACAGAGCCACCGAGATGTGCCGCTGCTCATGGGTAAGCCTCATGTTTCATGGGCTGTAACACAGCAAAGTTTGGCCTCTGGTTTGGTCTCTGGGGCAGCAGAAGCGTCCCGAATACACACACACTTCCACCTCATGCTGTGCTTGTCTAGAGGTCAGCTGTCCCCTTGCCATCCAGTTAGCTCCAGTGACCACTGAATTTATGACCTCAGCTGTGCCTGAGTTTCCACCTAAATCCCACTAGAGACAGAATCCACACTTACACTCCTGCCCAGTGTCCCATGCCCCAGACACAGCCTTGTCCCCCTGCTGTAACTGATGCTCACCATGTGTGAGAAGACAAGGCCAATCTGCTTGATGCTCAGAAGAAAATGAATCTGGAGAGTAAGCTTGTCCCTGATTACATTTGCTGAACTTTTAAAGCTCTTCAAGCCAAAACATGACATCATCCTAACGTAACATGATGCTAAAATAAACAACACAGAATAAAAATACATAAATGAATGAAAAGATAGCTCTGAGAAGTAACTCAGAGCTGGCAAAATCCAGGAGCAGGATAGTGCAAGGTCTTTAGGGACGCACTGAGGCAGATGAACAGCAGCGTACAGCATTCCTAAGGGGATGAAACGGAGCGAAACCACAGGAAAACGGTGTAACTGGAGAAGAGAAAGTACTGTCCAACACACCCAGTGGCAGACCTGGAAGAAGGGATTTTGCGGCTGAGCCCATAGCATCACTGGAAGCAAACAGGTACAAGGAAGAACATGGGAGGTAGCAGCACGGTAGGGTTTGAGGCCAAAGATGAGAGAAGACCCAACAGAAGCAGCACAATGGAAATGAAGGGACAAACGACCTTGTCTTTCATTTGGATAACTGTGCCCAGCTGAGCCCTAGTTGCTCCTCCCAGGTGCTACCCACATACCCCACCGGCGAGAGCCCAGCTGGAGCTGCCCTGCTCTTAACAGATAAAACAAAAAGGGGGGACAAAGCCCCAGATTGGGAAGAAGCAGCTGTTAGGCTGGAAACATCTCTGGCAATACAACCACCCTCACACCAAGTGCATTTGCATTCACATGCGTAAGGCAGTGCCTCAGGACTATTGCTGCATTTTGTCTCAGGGAGGGAAAAGTGACATTTTAGACCCTGTGTGCTGACAAGTGCTGGCAAATGAGTTTTTAGCTGAGACTATTGTACCTGTACATTAGAGAAATGTGTTTTGCTTTCTCTGATAAGGCGATGGCGGTCCAGAGCGAAATCTGCCCTCTTTCACCTGTCCCTGCTGCCTCAGGCACACTATGTAATACCTTATTTTAATAGGTCTCAAATGAGCGGTGAAATCCATAACCACAGAGTTTAATGGCTTCCGCACTGCTGCGAAAATACTTGCATAAAAGTGTAGCTGCAAAGCCCTGTTTACTTCACCGGAGAGACATGGCCGGCTCAATCAGCACCACATTGCTCTGGCTTTCCATTTGTTGCATGACAGAAGTTATCTCAAGAGTACCTGGGACTGAATTTGAACCTGAACCAGCCTTAAATGAGCAATATTTAGTGACTCTTAACAGCTACATTTTAGTCTGATTCTTTCCATCTCTTCTTCCCTTTCCTCAGCTGCATTTTGCTCTTTGTTTTTGCTGCAATTATCAAGCACTTAAAACCGTGTCTTCTACCAACTGGATGACCTCCATCTCTCTTTATTTGCCACCCACTGTCCTTTAGCCCATAGCTGGTATGGAACCAGTAAGAAGGAAACCGTGACCTACCTGGAAGGGGTTTTGCAGAAGATGGTCTCAGGAGATGAAGAGGTGAACTTTGCAAGACACTGGACTATGCTCACCAGGGAGCTGCAGGAGAGCGAGCGAGCAGCCAAGGGTGACCCCAGCCACCCTGCAGCCCCCCAGCAGAACCACCAGATGGGCACAGGTCCACCGGCAGCTCCAGACCAGGTGCAGTTGTTGGGCAGGTCCAGGGTCCACCCAGGGGGTCTGGACAGGAGAGGGAGACACCTACAACACGAGTCTGAGACCCAGCTGGGAAAACCCATCCACCACTTAACTGGGATGAGGCGCACAGCCAGCATCACTCCAGCAGCCACCAAAGCCCCCAGCTGAGCTAAACTGGGGCTGCTGGGCCCGGGGCAGGGTGGGTGGAGACTCTGAGGCAGACTGGGCAGGCTCATTAAGGCCTATTAGTGCTCCCAAAGCCCCGACGATGCCAGCTGCTCATTTTTTTGCATTAGCTTTGGCTTGTTTTTTTCCTCATCCTTTATTGAAAAAACACCCCGCTGGTGCTCTGCGTGGCGGGTTGGTGAATCACGACTCCCCACTCGGAGACAGCGCAGACAGCTGCGGTGGCTCCCCCGCCATGGCTCCCTCTCCCGCCTTTAAACTCTCACGTTTCCTTGCATCAAAGGCACAGCCAGCTGTAAAAATAATATCCTGGCATGGATGAAACCATCACGGCACGATATGCGAACACCTAAGCAGAGCAAAGCGATGCTGCGTACAGCTCAAGAGAAAGAGCATTTGAAGCAGAATTAATTTTATTTAATTTTATTAAAGAACCAAGGGCACTTCCCAGCTTTCAAGTGGCAACAGGAGGAGCCTGGCATGTCCCTCCATCAGAGACGGAGATGGGACGAGCTCACCGACCAAAGGGAATACGCATATGGAATACGTTACCCGCGTCCGTCATGGAAGGAAGGAGCTTTAAAGAGTTCAGAAGGAAATTAGATACATTTCCAAACAAAGAAATGCTAAAAAATTGGGGGTGAGTGACAATGCACGGCAGGGAAGGGAGAGGGCTCACATAGCCTTCCCTCTGCCCGAGTAAGCCTCAAGTCTTTTGAAGACAGAAGTTGTCTAAAACTAGTTAAAGATGTGCACTGAAGAGCTGAAAGATGAAACTTAAAGTCATAAATCAAGAGGGTTTGGAGGGACAAAAAAAAAAGTAAGGATCCAAATCACTGACTAAACTTTCTTGGTGCCCACACTCCGGCTATATACACCATTGGTACTGTCGGGCTGGCTTGGCCTCTGTCTTGCTCTACTTGCTTGCGAGAAGAGTAACGATTAGGAAGGTTTTTGCTTTTAAAATCGAATTAAAAAGCAGAAACAACTGCAGTTTGGAAATGAAGCTTCTGCAGCCCACTGAGCAGCCCCGGTCCCCCCTGGCTCCCGATCCCAGCGCCCGCTCCTCTGCCCTCCTGGGCAGCATGTTGCATACCCCCACCCACGCACAAATCAAAACCTGCCTTAAAACTATGGAGCTGCAGCCCATTCACCCGCCCCTGACCGAGAGGTGGCACTCCCCAGCCCAAGGGGACCTGAGGTTCTGTGGGAAGAGCATGGGGGTCAGGGCAGACCACGAGCTAAGTGCAGCGTGGTGTAGATCTGATGCTGAAGGACGCGGTTTCATGGTGGACTTGGCAGTGCTAGGTTTACAGTTGGACTCTACGATCTTAAAGCTCTTTTCCAACCTAAATAATTCTATGATTCTATGATTCCATATAACCTGTAAGCCACAGAATGGTCACTGCTGAAGTGAACTAATCTTCCAACTGCTGAACATTTCCTGCTTCTGCTGTCTTTACCAGAAACGATGGGGCTGTCGGTGCAAGCAAAAACAGAGGTACCCCAGGGGCCTGAAAAAAAAAACAACTTCAGAAAATGAAAATCAGTGTCCCCCTAAAATCCTGTACCAGGATTTGGGCAGCGGTCCCCTTGTCCTTAGCCAGGAGACAGAGTGCTGGCGGGGAGATAAGTGCCCTGCTTCTGTGAACCTGCCAGGTCTGCGCGAGGTGGTGGAGAAGGACAGCTGTCCCTCCAGTTGTCCCACGCGGGCAGCGGCATTAGGAACCTGCTGGCAACAGAGGGCAATAAAAGCATTACAGTATTCTCAGTCAAGAAGAAAAATAAGGAAAGTGCTGTCATAAGTCTCCAGCAACTTGGCTAGGCAGCTCCGGCTTGGACAAAGCGACAGCCGTGTCACGTCTCAGGGTAGCTGCTCTCTCCAGTGGCACTGGAGGCGTGACAGCCTTTGGGCACCACGCTTTGATTGTAGAGTAGCCAAGCACATTTGTTTTCCTGTCTAAGTCTAAATTAACATCCCATTCTTTGCCTTGTCCACCTGAGAACTTGCTAGAAATAAGATATCCTACCTTACAAAGGAAGAAAAACGTGGTGGTTTCACAGTGCAATGCTAAGCCCCAGCTCCCAGTTAGCTGCCTTTGCAAGGGCAGGTACTGGCGCAGGCTCACACTGCAATACTTCCTCCCTTGCACATGCTATTTCATTTTCGACTAGCAAGTTGTCAATATTACCGTTTGGGAGTTTGCATACCATGGATTAAAGCATTTCAAATGGCCCTCCATCACGTGCACGGTTCCAGCATGCATGTAAAAGCGGCTTTGAAAGGCCATCAGGGCAAAATTGAGACTAAAAAAAAAAAAAAAAGGCAAATGCATAAATTAAAAATGGAAAACAAATAAAAGTGAGACAACACTCTAAAGGATGTGTTAGGTAGCTGACAACTCTGTGCAGCCATAGGAATTACAAACACCGTAAGATTTTAAATGTATTATTATAGTCTGTTCAAAGTCCACAAAAATTAGCCTCATGTAGGTTGCTGGAAGTGCCCCTCTCTTCTATTACGTGTCTTATGTGGTGAACTGTGCTGTGGTGAAATGCAGAATTCAGCTGGCTTTGTACCAAATGGATGCAATCACTTTGTGCAGTTCTTCGTCCTGCGCAACCTGCTGTAGGTGACCCTGCTCTGGTGGGGGGGTTGGACTAGATGACTTCCAGAGGTCCCTTCCAACCCTGACCATTCTGTGATTCTGCGATTCTTTGCTATGAAATGGATCTGAGCTGCGGCAAGAAATCAAGAGATGTGTGAAAACGGCCTCACCTCCAGCACACCCCAATAGTTGTTGGTACTTTTTTGGCATTGCTGTTGTTTTCCCCTCCCCTCCTTACGCTTTATTGATCTTTTCACTTGAGGTTTTTATTTCGTCTGTCGACAGAGGCCAGAATTTCCTGGATTACACGCTCAGTTTGAAATACCTAGAAGTCCTTGTCAACATGCACCTCAGAGCCGAGCTGGTCCTTAAGGAGCAATTAAAGTAAGTCCCATGGTGTTTTCACCCAGAAGTCTTGCCACTGCTAAGCCGTCTGCTCTTTTGCTGGCACATGTGCATATCCTGTAAAAAAATAAAAATAAAAAAAAGAGAGCAATTTGATAGCAACAGAATTAATTGTATACGTTATATTGACCACTCTACCTAGACATGCCATCAGTTTCCAAACTTAGTTTCAGTCAAAACAAGAAAAAAACGTGAAGCTGTTGAAAACACCCTGGTTTAATTTTCAAACTACAAATGGTGTAAAATAAGACTGTTATAATGCAAGCATAATATTTTATTATGTAAATGATATTTTATTATGTAGACTTCTATTTCTTCTATGGAGTCCCTACCCAGTACTTTAAAACCAAAATTAAATGGCAAATAAGTTTTTGAAGCGCCAATCCCCATCTTTCGTCAGTCACGCCAATCAGCATCATCGGAGTTAATTCTTAACTTTGTATCAGTCATCAACATCCTCCGTCTCCGGAAAAAAACCTACTTTAGAAGTCAATCAAAATGGCCATTTTAGATCAAAGAGGGGAGGTCTAAAATGAACGCACTAATGGTTAAGATACAGCTATTCTATCCTTTTACCAAGTTCAGCAATTTTTTTTTCAGCCTGTGCTTTTGTACATTGTTTTATTGAACCATTCAGACAACAGTGACCCTTTATGCTAGTCAGGGAGCATGTATCAGTATTAAAAATAATGGGTTTATTATGTTCCATCTCTTTGGAAACATGTTCCTGAGCATGAGACATTCCAGATAAATATCCGATCTGATGTTAAATACTATATTGTGGACCTTCAGACTGAATAGAGAGAGACAAATAAGAAAGGTAACAAGACTCCCTCATGAATTATTCTAATTTGAAAAAAAAAAAAAAAAAGCCATTTTTTTAAATTAAAAAAAAAAAAAAAAAAAAAAAAAAAAGCAAAGCTGTATGGACTTCAGAAAGCATTCCTCACTGTATGAATACAAATGTCTAGAACCATTTCTAATGCTCAGCAGTTCTTAAGACACAGCTTTCACATTTGGCTGCAGTTCTCTGGGTCTTCACTACGAGACCGGGGCTATTTCAGCTCTAGGCAGTTAATACTTCAGATACACATTTAGCATGGGGGTTTTTTTTGAGAGACAATTCGTATGCTCTTCATGTGAGAAAAATATATAAAAATGAGAAAACCCAACAGAAACTAACATTACAAAATCACAAGTCAAAGACATCCGCTGAGTAAGCTTACTCCGATGGCACAAAGAAGCTAAAACCAAATTAAACTGAAGCATCTCACATGGTGCCTCAGAAGCTGCTGTATATTCCACTGGCAGAGTTATGCTGCCACCTATTGTGAAGATGAACTTATGAGACATTTCATTTCACTAGGCCACACATCTGCAAGAATTACTTAATTTTTTTTAAATTAACAGTACTTTGTTCCTAAGTATCTGCTACTGATCATTGCTGGAGACAGGATGCAGCCATAGGTGGTGGACTTTCGGCCTGGCCAAATACACCTGTTTGTACATTTTGGTCTCTCGTCTACTCCCGTGTACAGCAACGTACAGAACCCGACCGTCTGCAGCTGTTAGCTCAGAGGCTGGATCAAACCTAGAACCCCATTTCTCTACCCTGACGAGCAGCCGAGGCACACAGCAGCCACGGGCAGAGAGGCAGCACACGCTTCTGGCAGCAATGCTTCGAGATGTGCCTTTCCTTCCCGCCTCATTAGAGGAACACAGGACTGTAGGCTAGTACCTAGATCCCGTCCACCTAACAAAGACAGCACTCGATTCCTCGTATAACCTCAGGACTACACCTTTAGGACACCCCTTCTTCTTCCTCGCAAGCACAAGTGCAGTCCACACGCCCTTCATATACATTGTGCTTGATTCTGGCAGCCGTAGTTACCAGCCCTGAGCAGGAAGCGCCATTGCCCAAAGCTACATTTTTTGTGGGTGCAGAATTTAGGCAACCTTATTTCAAGAGAGCACCTGCAGGAGGTCCAGGTCAGCACATCTCTGGAGGCAGTCATGAGCAAAACTGAAACATATTAGGATGGCACCTTCATCTCTCTACAACTAGAGTAGCTTGGCACTGGTTGAGTTTCGCAATTCTCAGCGTACCTTTCTGCACATTTTACTTTCCACCTACCCTGGCATGACACGTATGCCCTCTGTTCCTTCACCTCTTCGGTAGCAACAGCTAAGTCACGATCTAGGTGTTAGGCCATCACTGCCACCCTAAGGTGGCTCAGCTGGGAAAACGAGGCCATCTGTTCACTCCTAAGCAAGCAGTGTGCATCATCGCACTCCCTTACGCTCTCATCTTTGCCATCCTTTCCACGTCCACCTCATTGTTCATTTTTTCTTCCAGCTTTAGCAACCAAACTGTTTGTACAAACAACAGGTTTCCAGCTGCAGCAGCACTGCAGCGGGCAATACAAAACAGGAGCAGCGCAGTACTCGGCAGTCACTCCCGGACAACCCAGACAGCTGCTCGGGCCAACTGGCTACTGGGATTTTCTCATTTATCTTTAGGGCATTCAACTGTTTCCAAGCCACTTGGTGGGAGAGAGAACCTCTCTCCTGAACTGCAGTTGTAGTTGAACTCGATGGCCCAGACAGCAGTGGTGCAGCCAAAGAGGACAGCTAGGTATGAGTGCTGTTAGGTCTCCAGCAGAACAAGCATCAGAAGGATGAGGCATGTTATACTGTTTGCTGTGCCAGAGGGTATGCATTTTAAAATTATTAAATTGATAGATCCAACTAGGATCTATTAAAGTCAGGGTTGCCTGCAGCATGCAGGCAAACAACAGTAGCAGCAACTCAGATGGCACAGTAAGTGGCTGATTTCATTTTCAGAGCAATACGATAATTCACAAATTCCTTGGCCAGATGCGTGCACTCCCTTGTGTCCAGGGATGGGACACAAGGCACTTGCAGAAATGGAAGCTGTACGATGATGTTTGCATGACACCCGGGCTCAACACCCCCCCTGTTGCTATGGGAGTTGCCTGAAGAACCGAGGCTGGGTTTAGTGGCAACTCTGAGCCTTCTCATCAGGTTCGTTGGTTTCTCAGGAAGTAGGTTGTTCCGGGGAGTAAGCTGGGATAAGGATCTAAGTCTGCGGTCCTCAGCTCTCTCGATAAGCTGCTGCTAAGCAGTGGGAATTAGAAGCACTGTCTATACAGTAAAGTAAGGTGACAGAGTAATTAGTACACTTCTTCTCAGTACTACCGGAGTACATCCAGGTACTACATGCCCATCAGACCCTTCAGCTGTAATTGCACATTCCTAAGCTTCCTCCCTACTACTGGCAACTCCTGTTGTCCTTCCATCTATTTTAGCAGATGGAAGAAAGATCTCACTTTCCAGTCACTACATGACTAGCACACACGTTATTTGCACTGCGGTCAAAAACAAAAAAAAAAAAAAAAAAAAGCATGTTTAAACTGGGTTTTAGCCCAAATCCAGGAGCCATCAGAATATAAAACAGGCTTAAATGTTTTCAAACAGCTTAGTTCACAGTCCTGGGTCTATCACACAAGGTCATCCTTTCTCCCCAGGTATCTATCTTAAAGAAATTTAAATCAAGAGACAGTATTCCCGACTTCAGATACAAGACTGACCTTACCTTAAGTCAAACACTCTCAAGCTCTGTCTTAGAAGTGACAAATTCCAACCAAAATGATAGCTTGCCAAAACCTGCCGCAACCCCATCCCTACACCGAGGGCAGAGCATCACGCTTATTTCGCTGTTCTCAGTGATAAAGGACAGTACTTGCACACAGGTTCTTTTTTTTTTTTTTCTTTTTTTTATTGCTGTTAATTCAAGGAAAAAGGTTGCATAAAATCCAATCTCTTCTAGAAATATAAGTGACCTTTCCAGTACATTTCAAATATCAAAGTATATGGTAAACATACAAATAAAGAGAAGGTAACATACCTCCTATTTACAGTACAGTATTTTAAATCATAAAATAAGTTCCATAAAGTACAACTGGCAGGTAATTCACAATACAAGTCCATTGGTGGTTTAACACCCTCACTTCAACTCAAACGCAGTTCATTCATTTCAAGTGGTCCAAAAATACCCAGATCAAATAAAAATTTTAATCAAAATAATTTTCATTTACTACTTAAACTTTTTTTTTTTTTAAATTAAAGCTTTCATCTACCTCCCTCCCCAATCCCCCCCTCCAAGAAAAAAGTTTCAAAATGTACACTGGTGCTATAAATATAAATGCTACCTATGAAGAAATGTAGTAATCAAGCTTTTTTTCTTCAAGTTTTTTGTTTGTTTAGCAATTTATTAGACGGCTGAACCAAAGATTGATTTTATTTCATCCCTCTACCGGACACCAGAACTGATTTTAAGAAAAAACATTTCTGCCATGAACTGTGAGGAATGCCAAACCTTATGGATATACAGTGGTAGTTGTTCATCGGTGTTGAATGCAGCAGTCAAAAAATACACTCATCTTCCAGATAACCTCAGTGCACTTTAGGAAATCAAATATTACCTGGAAGCAATTTAGTACATATATTGGCTTTTAAAAATAAAATAAAAAATACAGCAGCATTAAACTTACTTACTCATGATACTGACATGATTAATACCATCTTAACACTCATTTCAGTCTTTCACATTATACCGTAATTACGCATAGTGGTAAATTGTTATAAAATAGTGACTTTGCTATTTGGTAGACAGGTTCTAATACTAATACCTGACTATTTTGTAGAAAACCATAGCTTTTGTTCAGTTTGAAATAAAACATTTACATTCTAAGTACAATGCAACACTGTAATAGTTCAGGAAAAAAATATTCAATCAAGTAATGTTCATTCTGTGTTGACACAATGTAGAATAGCTTTAAAAAAGGAAAAAATGCCGTCAACTTTCATTACAAATGCAAACACACTGAGTACAACATTCATACCATTTTTTTCACCTTTGTTGCTGAACATACAGGCTAAAAAGCTACAATGGAAGAAAAATCTCTCAATTTAAGCTCGTTCATTTTTCTAAATCTGTTCCAGTCCACACAGTTTCAGCCCCTTCCTGCTCTATGTATTTTCATTTATTTGGGACTCAAGAGCTGTGTATATGTATTATTATGAGATATAGTACACATACAATAATATTGTGTGTTCCTTTGGACTCTCCTAATAGGACATTTGAACATCTCCCCTCAATTCATGAGCATTAATTTGGAGTACGGGCAGGGTCTGTATGAACTGCCAAACACTCATGCAAGTCCAACGAATCCACGTGGACAAACAGGGAAAGAAAATAAAACAGCAGCATAAGGAGAACAGGGAGGGAGGGAAGGAGATTGTGGTGGGGAACATGACCAAGTTTCTTCTTTCACCATATGGCTGCTCCACCAGTGATGTCAGAGGTCAGAGGACTTTTTTTAAAAAAAAAAAAAATGCAGTAAACATTGCACATGTCTCAAGTCTTCAGTGCAAAAGCATGGTTCGAATGCTCTTTTTGATTGTTTGGCTGTGTGTTTGAATTACATGCATTACGCAAGCCTTTTGTAGAACCAGGAGGAGACCAGGGACTCAGCTTTCTTCTTTTGAATGGAACAGAGGTGCAAAAGCAATGAAAAATTCCAAAAGAATATAGAACCGGGAATGTCCCAAAACACAAGACCAACCCCCGCCTCCCACACACACCTTCCCCCAGTTCCCCAAGCTTCAGTTTAAGTAGGCAATGTTTACTTGTTTCAGTCTGCAGAATCCAAGGTATCATTGGAAGGGGGAGGGGGAGGTGCGTATCTCAGTCTGTAAGTGCCTAAAACAGGAAAAAGAACTACTAAGTCACTGCTCACAATTAAAATGGATTACAAAACCACTACAAGGTATCAAAATGGACATGCTCTTCAAAAGGCACTATCATCCTCCAGTCCTTTTAAAGTAGGTCCTAAGATTTTATACTACTTTCTTTCATCTGCTTGCTAAAACTGTAAGTTTAAAAAAGATACAAATCATAGATATAGGACTTTACCTTTACCAGAAAAATGCAAAGAAAAGACGACCCCCATCAAGGTTTGTCTTTTCCATTCCAGTCTGACCACACAAGTAAAGTCAGAATGGGCACAGGCCAAGAATCGAAAGTAGTTCATGCTCTATGCAAACAGTGCATTTCCCCCATTCTTCTGGATGTGGAGAGGAATGGCATATAAGACTGAAGCCATTCCTTTGATTTTTAGTTCCAATTGGCTTCTGCCTTTTTGCTGCAACTTGTCTGAAAAGTTAAAGCATGTTTCATTTATGTATTGCGTGATGGGGCACAGAAGGATTGTTGATTGTGCAAAGGTAAGCTTTAAAAAAGTTAAACTATCAAATGGCCAGTCTGTTGGGTTTTTTTAAATTCTCACAATTTTAAGAATCCAAGTTCATATCATAGACAGTAATTGATACCTTTCACTTTTTGCCAATGGATTCTCTCCACAAAAACACTGAGTGGGAATGGAAAAATTGAAACAACATGCAAGTCTCAACATAATGCCAAAAACAAACCAGTGAAAAAAGAATGACAGCTCCGAATCATTCCCATTTTCAACTTCACACTATGAACCCCGTTCCCTTGCACTGTTCTACAAAATTTTCAGGCAGAGGTAACATACTTTGCAGTTTTAGAGCAGGTCACTAGTGCACAACCATTTACACAAAACATACACACGCACAACCTTTCTGCAAGACCAGAAACAGCACATTCAGAAAGGTAAAGAGAAACTGCTAAACTCAAAAGCAAGTCCTTTGGGAGTTATCATGATTACCTTGTTGACTGGCCTCCATGGATGACTGCTTACAGTCCTGCGCATAGTGTCCACTTACACCACAATTGTAACATGAAACGTTTCCATTCTTCTTGGGTCCCGACCCATTTGTGTTGGCAACTACGTTAGGTGCTGGATATACAGGATAGAACCTCCCAAATCCTGCCATCTGCTGCATACCATAGTTGGCTTGGCTCCCCATCACTGGGTCATGCATAAGCCCGTTTGCATATGGAGACTGAGGCAGGAAGAAAGGAAGTTGTGTTCCATTGCTTTGATGTGCTTGATTGAGGTAGCTGCCATTGCAAAGGGATGGCAGAGTGAAGAAAGATGGAACTCTGTAGACTTGTCCATGAAGTGGGTTATGATAAAAATAGCTATTAATCTGAAGGCTTCCATTGGTCCCACAGCTACACCTACGTCCGCAAGAACCACAAGGACCAGATCCTAACTGCTGCGGAGGTAACATTGTCCCGTTAGTGTTATTATTTCCAACAGCGTTTATGTAGGATGTGCTGTCACTCTGTGCAGTGCTGTGTGTTAAAGCAGGGCTCGGGCTAGGGGCAGGGCCTGGCGTATGCGTAGGTATTGCAGGAGGAACAGTGGACTGGACCTGACCAACACCTAAACCAGCTGACTGAGGTGGTGAGGAAGTCGCTACAGTGTTTAGCACATTTGTATTCTGGTTGGGCAACACACTGGTAGCATGAGGACTGCCTGGCAAAGCGTATGAAGCTGGTGGAGGTGGCGGTGCTGCTGTGGAGAGACCAGCTGCTGGAAGAACTACCTTCAGATTGGTAGGCTGAGGGATTGCTCCTGGGTTTCCCTCAATGTGAGGCACCATTTGATTCAGTCCTACCACCTGGGATGCAGGCTTTGTGATGGGATCTGTAGTAGGAACTGGGGATCCTGGGAAACTACCTGGATTGTGGACTGGGATAAAGGCAGTATTTGGTGATCCAATACTTAAGTTTCCTGTCGGTTGCTGCGGTCCATTAACTGTGCAACTTTCCGATGATCCCTGTGGAGAGGGCATTTTCAATCTATGTATTGCCAAATGCAAAGCAGGGCTGCCAGGCTGGACAGAATGTGGAAGGAAAGTGGATGGGACTGGCAAAGGAGAAGCCATCAGCTCAAGGCGTTTCTCAGGTTCACCAGAGGTCACTGGGCCCATTCCACCAGGAGGTGAATTTGCAGACTCTCTCACTGGCGAGACAGCAACAGGCGTGGTAACAAGCATTCCCATGGTTTTACCATCTGCAGATATGGGTGGCGGGACAACTGCTTCAGGCTTTTGGGCAGCACTGTGCATCACACAGTGTAAGGCAGGCATGAAGGAAATATGCTGAAACTTTGCATTCAAAGGATCTTCTGAAAGGCTTCCATTTTCATTGTTCACTGAAGAGATCTGAGCAGATGATTTGTTCATATTTGATGAACTGACAGCACTGTAGCCTGTAAACCTGGTTGTATTTTGATTCCCAGAGTCCTCAGAATTGCTGTCTGTATCTGCGGAGACAAAAACATTTGTCAGTCAGACGAACCAATCTGAAACAATACAGTCATGCCCTGGACTCATTTACCCATATAAAACTTCCTAAGTTTGATGACGGAAATGATAGTTATGTCTTCCTGAATCAGAATAACTTTTGAGATTATTTTCATTCATCCGAATGAAAATCCTAGCATTCATCAAGCTAGGCCAACCTCTATCACTTGCCTGCATCAAACTGCCCGACTAGCTACTGTGTCTTTGACTTGTGTATATCTGCAAATGCGAAGAGTAGGACATAGACCGAGTTAGGAATTTGCATCTACCTAGAAAGACATTAACACAGCTTACTCAAATGTGGAAGGAACGGCCAGTTAAACTGCCAATAAAAAAAGAAGGACCTCTCAGACATGCCACATATTTCAATATAAAACCAGTCCCTTTCATGCCAAAGTTTTTCCCATTACCATACTGCTGAAATTTCTCAAGACAGCTATGCCACAGTGGTCAGAAAACTACTACACGTATGTAGTAATCTAAAACTCCATGGCATTTAAACAGTCCTGCTACTTGCTAGAAGCCTTCAAACCATCCAGTCATAAAACCCACAAAGCAAAATGTGTTCTGTGGCTAATTCAGAAATAAAAGCAGCTAATAAAGCTGAGAAACTAATTAAAATTAATATAAGAGATTAGTCTAGGAACACAGACGTTCATGCACACTCTCCATAAATACAACCTCTGTCTTTTTCTTCTTCACTATCAAAGCTTTCCCTCCCATCATGTCGTGGACTAGAAGGAGAACTGTAACTTTCAGATGATGTTTCTCCACATGTATCATGACCAGATCCAGCGTCCAAATTCAGATCTAAAAATAAAAATTGGCATTTTTATTTTTAATCTCAGTATATGGAAGTGAGGTTATTTTGGTTTGCTCACATCTCACACTAGTTCAGGTTTTTGTTTGTTCCTACTTAATTGTATCTGTCCCCTGTATTCCTAACATTCCCACTCCCAGCAGTCAGGACTGGTCCCTAAATTTGTCATGACTGAATGCTTGGTGTTAAAGGTGGTGACACTGAGAAGTCACATTTATGCAAAGTAGTGAAAAGAATGATCTTCCTTAATAAATTTTGTGATGCTTACACCAAATTGTACTACAATAATAATTCCCTCTGAATGGTAGCCATCAAACATCCCATTCGAAGAGATGCAATACTCCTTGGTCATACCAGCAAAGGCAGAAAGCTAACTCAGCAGGCAACATCCAAATAATACACCTTTTTACACTTAGATCTTCTGGAACAGGCTTTAAGCAAACTTTTTCTTTAAACAGTTTTTGCTGGTAAAGAGGTGAACTAAGAAAGTGTAAAATTGTTTTCTAAACAATTCCGAATGGGATCATGGGAAACTTATTTGCTGGAAAACAGCTTTCAGGGTGGGTTTAGATCCTATTAGTGAATTCAGGTAGGTAGCTAGTATGCTCTGGCTTTCAGGTTCAGCCTCAGAGGTGAAGATCAAGACAGGAGAGTCCAAAGGATGCACCCTCTCTCAAAATATATGCCAGGCACTAGCTTCAAGGAAACACCAACCCCCAACACCTTCGTTGGCAAAACTCCAGCACAAAAATTAGAACGCTATTATTTATTTTATTAATTCTAATAAATTATTACTTTATCCCAACTGGCAATAGCAATAATAAATGAATAAGTCATCAAAAGATGCCTTAATGCTTCAATTCTTGAAATAATTTCCTGGATTAAACTTGTAATTGGTCAAATTATTTTAATAAGTGTTTTGAATACCTAATATAACCCTGGAGTAGCAGTGTCAACCTCACATCACTGAAAGCAAGCATCTAAATTACTAGTGACACAGTATCAAGTCTTCAAATTTGCAAGTGTAACTAACTGATGACTCAGAAAAGCTAAAAATAGGGACGAAAAAATGGAAGAAAACATGATGCAGTTAAGAGTTACTGACTCAAAAATATAGCATTTCAAACCAAACCTAGATATGTAAAGCTAGGCAGAGATTCAGACATGAAATTTTTTCTTTAGACTGTGTCTCCAATAGGGTATCTCAAAAGACATTTTGAAGTTTGTACACAAACGCACAGGTAAAAAGCTCATCTCTGAGCAGGACTTAATTGCTTCCAGTTTCTGTGGGTTGCAATTTGTCCTTGAAGTGGTCTTAACCAGCCAACAGTATCAGACAGGCAGTTTCACATCTGTAGAGCACTGGGCAGTGAGCTGGCAAAACCCCTAAGGCAAAGCATTCCCTATTTAACTTGGCACTACGTCACACAATTGCACCACCTCTTAAAGTTATCGTCAGTTCATAGAACATCAGTGCGTTTTGCCTGACAGCAAGAACAGTAATCAATCCCAAGTGTATACGGCAAAGCTCTCCTGTAGAGTATGTTTTCTGCCTGTACAGCCCTTAGCCATAACTTTCTAAAATTGTCCTGGTTTTGCTAAGTTTGTGAACCGTGAATTCTTAGTTTTAGTCAAATACTGTTTGTAGAAGGTAACAAAAACTGGAATGGGATCCCCCTGGAACTCTCAACAGTGAGAAGTGGTGAGAAGAAAGAAAGCAAGCTTAATCAAGACTGTACCCCAAGTGGAAGCAAGACAAGGCACTTTTGTAAGAGTCCTTTCAACACTTATCCCAATTAGGTGATTTAGAAAAAGGTAAATTCTTTGTCAACTTTCTGTCACGAGACCCAAGTATATGAGAGGCAAGGTCGCAACTGATCTTATGAGCTTAGCAAACATCAAGATGGCAAAGTCAACAGGTAACATAGCCCTTCAGAAATCTGTAATAAAGCTTGGAGACTCAATTTACTAAAGGAACACAAATATCTTTTTGTCTTATGACTGACTGATGTACGTAAGTCCTGGCCTAGAGACTAGATTTTGCTGGATTACCCAAAGTTGAAAACCCTGTTAGGACAGCATACGCAGTTCTGTGTTGTAGCTCAGTAGTCACTACAGTTCACCAATGGTTCGCACCATAGGGTTTTTATACAGATTCCTCATGGGTCATTCCACTACAGCTGAAGAAACAAGTGAGCTGCAAACAAAACGCTAATGACGAGACACTGGACCTCCACACACTCGGACTGCTAAATTTCATATAGAAGTAGCCCAACATCAACTGTTTCTGCAACTACTACTCCACATAAGGCAACTCGCGGAGACTATACTAGGATTTTTCCAGTTATGAGTGAAAAGAGACATACCCTAAGCCAATTGCATGCAGAAGACCGTGTCTAGCACATTCAATACTGCAAGTCAAAGCACGGACTAGACAGCCCACATGCTGACTTGCACCAAACCAGATTTCAGACTTGTAATTTCCCCTTTACAGCAGAACAATGAATAAATCAGAAAAGCTGGAAATTCTGTTTCTTACAAACAGCATGGGAAAAAACACCTTACCTTTTGCTGTACCTGTACGGATGTGCTGTGATGCTGCAACTCTAACTCCATTAGTCCTATTATTCAACCGGCAGTCAGTTTTCTTTGCTTTCTCCCTGTGTAAATAATTTCCATGTTTTTTTTTCCCAAATGCATGGGCCCAAATAACCAACCATGAATGAACATATAATGCCACTGTAAACAAAGGCAGTGACTCCAGGCCAGAAATGTGTATTTAATAGATATAACGACAAATGTAGCTAATAAACAAATAGGTAAAGGCTGCTAGTGCAATATACCAGGAACTAAACTGCAAGCAGTGTTACTTAACATTATGAATAAAGATCTAAAAAATAGAATACACAAAAATAGAACTGCTGCAGCTAATTCTAAAGTTGTCTCTGAAAGCTGATGCGTGTAATGCAGCCATACACCAGACTAGTATAAAAGCAGATGGCTACGGAGTAACAAAATAACAGAAAGTCAAATTGGAAGTAGGCAGAGTATTAGATAAGGGTGGAAGTGTTTTCACCTCCTCGCAGTGCAGGATTGTGTAGCCCAAAGGAAGTTCTGAAGCCCTCTGATGTGCAAATTATCTTCAATAAAACATTTCAGCAAGTTACCACCCACTGCATAATGTTAAAGGTTGCTGTCAATCCTTATTTAATTTTCAGTGTTTTCTGGACAGCTTTACACCTTTTAACTTTTAAATAATTATAACGTGAAAAAAAGGCAATTCACTATCAGTTAAGAACCTACTTCTACTCCTTCATCTTTTTGCTAAATGACAACTGACATTTTGAGAAATGAACACATTCAATTACATTCTATTTTTCAAGTTACTTCTTTTCAGAAGGATTATAAGGATTTTTTTTTGACTGGCTTCACACTATGCCAGATCTTGTTCCACAATAGTGAAAAAAAAAAAAAAGCACCGAATTGATTGTAGACTCTGTTTATCAGAGTGAATGCATTGCACTTTCTTTCTGGATTACTGGTTACATTGGAAACCTACTTTTCCAGCTGTGGCTTTCCTTTCTTCTTGCTTACTGTAGACAGACTTCGTTTTTCTGTTGTATGCTAGACAGAAAATACAAAGATGCCAGTGAAACAACAAAATTTGTGTCACGAAACCCAACAAAAAAACCTCTTCTAGACTGATCGGTCCGTGATCCCAAGACTAGTGAGCTCACAAGTGCTATAAGCATACAAATAACTACTTGTACAGTGCATTCAGGCCTTTAGAATAATGCATGTTATCTTGCATTTATGCTATTATCAGCAAAATACTCGGGAAATTACTACTTGCAAATATTCTGAAGATATCAATCAAATTATTGTTTACATGCTGTCATTCCTCTTGAGGATAAAAACAAACGTGTTTCATCACATACCCACTAAAAGGCTAATCAGAAGACTTAAGAGACTACAGAATTTATTTATTTATTTAAGTGGAATTATTTGATGGTTGGGGGGTGGGAAGTACATGTAGCAAATTATCTTTACATAGTGACAAAGCATGTACCCAGCCTTAAACTGGAGGCTGCTGTGAAACTAAACTCTGGAATACAACCCAGAAGCACATAAGAAAAGACATAGCATCTGCATAGTTCTTTAAGTATACTATTACTAGCTGATAGTAATATTTCATTTTTGTCAGTGAAGTAAAATTTATGAAAATTCCGCAATAATCTCTGTCCAAATATGCTGTATTTGGACATCCTTTAAATAGGAAGTCACTTTTCCTCTGCTTTAGTATATTAATTTTCTTCTTTACTCAAGCGTGCAATATTTGAAGCTTTGATGCAGTCTACCATTTAATCTTTAGAAGCAAATCTCAATTCATTACTCTGCTTTGTGAAATAAGGAAACTGTTTTTGTTTGGCTTGCTATTCCCCACATAATAATAAATAGCCAAATTCTGCATGTAGAGTAAGTAATATTAAGCAATTCTCACATTCAAGGTTTTTTAGATGCAAGCAGTGAGCAACCTTCCTTCCCCCAATTTCAGTAGATGATTTTATTTATAAGTATTCTTCTCAGCTATACTCACACCAAAATTGGCCACTGAAGAGAAGCAAATCTCACAAGAATTGTATATACACCTAGCTATTAACCTTTTTCAACAAAGATTAATACTTAATATGGTTTAGTTATTAATACAGCTTTTAGTTTCTTCCTTGCAATAACATAGAAATTCCCCAGGCGTTCTGAAATTCTCTCTGACGACAATATGTTACAATAACAGGAAAGTGTCTGATTAGAAATGAACATTAGACTTTTCAGATTACTTATATCCTACTGGGAAATTTTATTTACAAATTCATAAACAAAATATGCAACTTTATGAGACAGTGGTAATTAATTATGAGGGTTTTTCTAACCAAGATAAGTCAGTAGCAACTTGAACTTTGACACTTATTTGTACAATGTAGCAGGAATCTTCACCTTCTAAAGCTAAATCTAATCGTGTGTAGTGGACAGTCTTCTCAAGTGTCTCAGAATATCGCTCTCAAGAAAAAGCAGCAACGCACCTGGTCAAGTAGGTTTGTACAGTGCTCTGGGTGCTGCTGGACAATACAGCTTTTTCTTCTCCAGTCCACTACCCCATTTTGCTCAGAGTGCTGTATGTTAAGGCTATCCAGTGAAGAACATTTTGCACTGCTAGTGCTGCTGAAAAGAAAAAACGAAAGTTATGCCGATGCAAACAAGCTTGCAGGCTTTTCCTGACAACATACCCATTTCTGCATCATGTTGGGAAACTGCAGTATTTTGCTTTCAGAAAACCCTAGAAATCCTCCAGAGATTTAAAAGACATAAATTATAGGAGTTCTTGTGCTCTATAGTTATACTAATGATCTGAACATAATTGGAGTTCGTTTTTCCATTTGTCTACTATAATTTGACGCAAAACTCAGAACAACAGAATTTGTAGAAAACAGTACTTGATAAGAGTTTCCATGGATATTTCTGCACACAAAGTCTTTTTGTTTGCTTTTTTCATATCAGACATTGGGATATGTTCCAGATAGAAATGTATTCTGAATTAATCTTCTTTCTTCCTTATCATTAATGACAAAACTGGAATTACTTTGTAATCCTTACTTCAGAATTCATGAGACACTTAAGAAAAGAAGTGCATGGCTACCTACAGATCGTACTTTAGCTGTGTGTGTTTGAATTTCAAAACAGACATCTTACTTTGTATTTTTTACCTTCAGGATTGCTAGCTTTGAGTAGTGCTGGAAAAGAAGAGTTGCATTTGGCACTTACTCTGGACCTTATAATGCCTACCACTGAAGCGTCCCTTAACAGCAGCCGGTCAGAAGCAATATTAAACTATGTTTGAGAGCACTGGTCAACAAAGTCTGATGGAAAAACAGTAAGACTTCTGACAGGGTCAGTAGGGCACAGGGACCTATAAACTTTTCCTCTATTGTCCAAAACAATGCCCTACTCCTGACCGGACGCCAAAAAAAAAAAAAAAAAGAAAAAAATAAAATAATAATAAAAAAAGAAGTTAACACTTTTAAATTCGTATCAAAATTCTGATAATTGGAACTGCCTTTTAATTCACGGCCGTTGGCAAGCTGCATCATGAAGGTTACTGCAATATGAAATGATACTCAGTTCTCATGATGGCAGAAATCTAGCTCACTCCAAAGCACAAGACATGCTCATGCTCCAGTAGGTACTTACCAAATACCTCTGGAAATAATTGCTCAAACTACTTAAAAGATTTACAATAGAATATTTTAAAAATAGTTTAAGAAAATGGCAAGAACCCAAGAAGGTCTCAAAATACAGACATCAGCCCATGACTGCAGGGATATAAACAAGGTCACTTTAGAAACTTCAGCCGAATGGAGTTAAGTGAATCCACTGCCAAATTTACAGTCATTTCATTTAAGCTGTAATACTACTAAATTTTTTATTTCATATGTCCTATTTCATTCCTACCAGTAATTTTTGGACCTTTTCAAGATAAAGGCTGCCATACTGAATAAAAACGAAAGGCAGACAGATGTAATGTACAAGTTTTCCTGAAATGTACCAATGCTACTTGAGATTAACTGCTTTTGACTCTAGACAGTTTTATACATATATAAAAGAGAAAAGATTCATTCACCACAATTTCATTAGAATCCATAAGATCTAGAATCTGCAGGCACAGATTAAGAAGACAGACACATAATGTGAACAGGAGAAGACTATCAGACCTCTAGTAGCCAAGTAGTAAACACATTTTCCCCTCTTAAACAAACAGAAAATAATAGCTAGCAAGAGGAGTTTCTATCATGGACATTTGTGGAAAGGCCTGTCCCTGTCTTTCCTACCTGAAAGACAGATCTTAAACTACAGTTGGTTTTAATATACTTTATTATACAATGAATAATAAAAATACTTTTTTTTATTAGTAACTATATGCCAGTAAGTTTGGATCCCACTCTTACGACCTTGTAGTAGGCTGTATATCCACTGGTATAATCAGAGATTTTGTCAAGATGACATTCTCTTCTTGAAGAAATGTAAGTTAAGAGTAAGTAGAGGGTCAAAAAACAAAACAGAAACAAACCACTAAGTTGTCCAATTGGTCATTTCACAAGAATCTTGTCTAAGATTTGTGAACTTCAACCAACATCGTTTTGTGCTATGTTTATATTCGGATTATTGTAATTCCAGGTAATTTCCCCCCCTCAAGATAAATACATTTTACAGATAAAACAACACAAAACAGAACTGTAAACCACAATAAATTTTGTATCCACTTTTTCTCTTAATATAGTTAAGTATTGCACAACTATGTTCAAACATATCTAAAGTTTCAGATCGAAATACATTAATAGGTGAATTCACATTACATACTTCATGTGTCTGAAAGCATATATAAACTACTTTAATATGGTTAAGAAATGCTCCCACTCACAGTGGACATAAACCAGCAAGGTATACATGCTTTTGCTGCTAAGCAAGGGAAGGAATG
Source organism: Charadrius vociferus (assembly GCF_000708025.1). NCBI lineage: Eukaryota > Metazoa > Chordata > Aves > Charadriiformes > Charadriidae > Charadrius > Charadrius vociferus. The sequence continues at coordinate 2,548,304 of NW_009648358.1, forward strand.
GACTACCTTCTCCTATAAGGCCGTCTTTGCAGCTACTGAAGAAAAGCTTAAAATCAATAGCACCGGAATTTTTCAATATATGCATGGGCGTGTGTGCACATAGGAAAAATACATGCAATACAAATTTATGTTACTCAGCTTATAAACACAAATCAAAACATCAACTCAAGTAGTGAAGATTCACAAAATTTGGGAGAGTTCCAAATGACCTAGACCTACAGATTTAGAAATAATATCTTTTGAAATATTTTTCTAATACAAAGTTAATAATGCCCCCCAAAACAATACAAAATAAAACAAGAACACCCCATCCCAAACAAACAAAACCCGCACAAACAAGCTTCAATCTAGAAGGAAACACATACTCTCAAAGCACTAACAAATGAAGTTCAGAAATGTAGCATGGTCACATAACATCCTATACCTACTTGGCAACAGGACTTTTTCCGTTATGTTTCTTGTGAACTGCTGTGTGTTGCATTACATCTGGAAAAAAAAACAAACCACCAGAGCATAATTTCAATAGAAATTCCTATTTCCTCTTTTAGATCGATCCAACAAATTCATCTTTCCATCACTACCACACGCTTAGCGGAAGACATCTCTGTTAAATAGACTAGGCTTAATTTACTGTGCTGAAATTAACAGGTGTTGCATAAAGATCAGATCAGTTTGTACAGACAGTGTATAATCAAGTGTCTTTACCCTCAATTTCACACAAGAATGATACAGAAAAATAGCAACTATAACAACCGTTTATATTTGCCCACCTCTATATTTAAACATAAGGAGTAAATGCGTGACTGAGTATCATGCAGTATGACAGGATGGAGAGAGAAGAAAGGATTCAGTCAGAAGAGTACAGAATTTTTAAATTTTTTCTGAAATGCTAAAATCTATCTCAAAACTATGTCACACATTCTGAATAGTGAATTAAGACCAGTTTTACACAGAAGTATTGCACTCCGCAAGCAAAGCTTTACAAATTACATGTGCTGTAAAAAGAAATACTGCCTCAAACAGGGAACAAGAACTTTAGAGACATGGTCTACCCTTTTCTTGAAGGCAACTGTTAAATTTTAACAAAAGCAACTCTTCTCAATTCCAACTGTTGAAGTTCTTAGCCTTCTTGGTAGCTATCATTCTGCCTGAACTCCTCTCAATGCTACACATAAGGCCAAATTATAATTTGGAAAAAGGAAAAAATAAAAAATACCATTTTTAAACTTCTGGTAGCACTTCATTAAAATGGCACAAGAGGTGTTCTGACATGCATTTGTAGTTTCATCAGGTGAACAGAATTTTTTTTTTGAAAGACCAGTATATAAAACAATATTTGAGCAATTTCCAAATATATGGTAAATTTACTTGGTGCGTTCCAAACTCTACAGAATAATATGGTAATTAATTTTTTTAAATAAGAAAAAGCTGTCTAAACTGCATATGTGGATTATTGATTGCACATAAGATCAACCGCAAACTTCTTATTAGTTATTAATGTGTAACATGGTAAGAGTGGTGTCATTCTGTGAAAGGTATTGTAAGTGTTCAGTGGTCCACGTTCATTTATCAGTCCCATTTCTCCTCCTTTCCACCTACCAGAAGCTTATACTTGTTCCTACTGAAAACAAATGCAAAACTGGCTTGCCATTCCTTTCAGAATGAAATGACTGACCGGCCACTAGGCTGCTGCTTCCACATGTGAACTGTTTTTGAGGTATTTGGAAAACACCAGCTTTCAGACTGTAATCAATGCTCCCTACAGTCCTAAAACAGTCCTTATTAACAGTCCAGAGTATAAAAGCAGCATAGGTTAAGAATAAGAAGAGGAAAACTTGAACATCCTCTCTGTGTAAAACAAAGCTAGACAAATTTGGCACATTTAATGCAAAACAGTCTCCAACCCTTGAATCGCTGCACTCAACTTCTAACTCTGGTAACTGAAGAATGGGTAAAGACATTAAAAGCTACAAACAACATTGGCTCAAGTAAATTGTAAAGTGTATCTTCCTGGTTGCTCAACACAGCTGTGAACTTCTGACTCTGAGCTATCTATGAACACTCCCACTCCTTGGATTATACAGCAACCTCCTAAGGAAATTGCTGAAAGAATACAAAAATTCTTCATTCACATAGCAGATTTCATTCAAATCTCTCAGCTTTGTACCAATGAAGAAATCAGTCAACTGTGTGATTTCCAGAACTGTGTGGTAAAATTTCTCAGAGAAGAACCACCTGTGAGTACACAACTACCTTCCTCCTGACTTGAAGCTTCTGAACTGTCCTCCTTGAAGTGTTCTGGTGCCTTAACCGTCTTCAAAGAGGGTTGTAAGTTACCTGCAGAGAATAAAGTTTACGTAGTAACTTTATAGATCTTGAACAACTAGACAGTTCCTGAATGCTTGCACTAAGGTGGAAGCTAGGGAAATGGAAGACTGAACTTACTGGTTTGTGTGTGGCAATAATCGAACATCATCTCATTCAAAGCAGGCCATCTCCAAGAATAAAAGGCTCTATGGAGATACTTTTGTTTTGAAAAGAGTGTGCAAAACAATTTTAAAGCTATGGTGCACTTTCAAAAGGTGGGATTGTGATTATAGTATTAGAAATATCCCTATTATCCTGCACTTCCGATTTTTTTTTATAATCTTTTTTGTGTTACAGCAGGAAATGGGAGGAGACCAAGGATAGTTACTAGAAGTTACACTCCTCCATTGTCAAATCATTCACCTGCCGAAAGAGACCTCATTTGGGCTAAAGTCTCCTAGTGCCTTTAACACAGTCTTCACACACCCTTTTTGCCTGGATGGAAAAAGAAGTGGCAATAATTATAGTTTTGTGGCAAAAATACCAATGCCATGCTCTAAAAAAGGACTAAATTTGGTAATGAATCTACCTTTAGGAGTCTACTCTTCCCCTCTCAAAAAGTTCCAAGCTAGTGCAGGTAAAAGTATCTGAAAGCTGTCGCTTAAGAGCTTGAAACATGGATAGGAAGATACTTCCGAATATTGTCTGCACTGAACATACGAAGCCCCCAGAGATCATGCTCCAATAAAGTCTGTTGGAATCAAAAGTCTACTCCAGCATGAAAAAGTGTCTAAAATAATGTTATGAACCAGGAGGGAGCTAATTGATTTCCTCCTTAATGGAACCATGGCAGCATAATTACGTTTACTGAATATATTATTTAGTGTAAGATCCCAACTATTATTTAAGGTATAGGGACCCTTCACTGAACACAGAATTTATTTCCACGCATAGATTTTACTAAAACTATACCCTTCAGAAAGAGTGAATATTTTTGTATTTCCATGAAGAGATATTTTCATCCCCAACTCTAAATAATGACTGAAGACTAATTTAAATCACAACTGCTTTGTCTGCCAATTAATTCTGCACAACCATTAGAGAACTAAGAGATTTTTCTTAAAGATACGCTTCCCCCCTCCCCCTACACTGTCATCACATTCAAAATATGCCACCATGGGCTAACCTGCAATTGCAAGTATTACCAGGATTTCAGGAATCCCAAACAAGAAACCTAGAAAAACACAGAGGCCACCTGTGGTGAACTAGCCCAGGCAAGTCATCCAGTCCCCCTTCTCAAAAGAAAAACAACTATGCTTAGATTTACCACACTACTTGTCTTCACAAAACTTTTCCTTAATATCTAACTCAATGTCAGGGTCCTGAAGCACACCAAGGGGCTTTGCAATCTCTTCCAAGGGCTCTCCCAAGGGCTTCACCTGCCTGTGCTCAACATCCAATCTGATACAGTTCAGTTCTGCAATTTTGGGTGAGACTGCTGGAAAAAGAATGGGCAGAGGCCTCATCTGGGGCCTCCATCCTTTGACTTGGGAGTCACATTTGAGCTCAGGCCCTTGCCTGGGCTGCACTGCAGCCATGACCATGCCTGGCCATGTACCTCGCTGATCCTGTTCTTAACCCTGACCTACTCACTTGTTTTTTTCTGCCTTGACCTCAGACCTGCCTCACTGCTTTGGACCTGTCTGCTTGACCTTGGTCCTTGCCTGTCCCTGGTCTTAATCTTCCTCATAGCAAGTTAAGCCCAGTGCCTTCTGTCTTATCCATCAGAGAGAACAGATCATCCTCTTTACATTATGACTCTTTGGTATTGGAAGACTTAAGTCATCTCCCATTGGAGTTTTTCCTCCTCTCTGCTAAACAATTAAGTTCTTCATCCCATCTGTAAAGCATTCTAGACCTGACAAATCCTCATGAACTTTGGCGTCCCCAATAATTTATTATCATACAAATTATCCTCCATTGATGATCACATTATAATCTGTAAGACTTCCTACAGAATTGACATTTGTCCATTTTACTCTTCTAATCTACCTACCCCTGCAGATCATTTCTGCCCTGCACTAACCCCGTCAAGTCCATTGTGATGGAACCAGGCACTGGATCTTTTTCAGACCGTTTCAAATTATAATCATGCACAACAATGCATCTCCAAATTTTTCCCACCCAGAGGTAGTATAAAAACTAAAATATGCATACCCTGCGCAGTGCGCCTATCATTAACATGAATCTTTCTGAACTTTGAAAACTCTTTACTCCCCATGCAGCCTTTCATTACAACAGAGATGTCAGAATTTTCACAGCAGTAAGTTCCAGCCAGTTTCACAACCATCCTAGATCTCATCAGTGTAACTTTTTAGTGAAAACTGCCATGTAAGAACATCCTAAGTGTTACTAAAAAATAAAAAAATCACAAAATGACCTAGAGCTTCTACCCTACTCACAAGGCCTATATCTCATCATGGAAAGAATACATTTGTCACAGATCACACCCATCATTTCAAATTAAAGTCAGCTGTCATGCTTCTATTTTCTTCCAAGTGCATATGAGCCGTGTGTTTGAAAACTGCAACTTATCCAATTCCTTACTAAGGTCTTCTGCAACTTCTGAGGCAATGGCCTCACAGTACTGCTTTAACTGTCATGTTGTATAACATGCACTGAAAGAAGAAAAGATTCAACAGAAACAAAGAGCACATCCTAAGGCATCCATACAGAGAAGCTAAGCTTAGGTTGTACAATTTGCAATACACAAGTAGGTAAGAGGTCCACAAAGGAAATCTCTGCAATGCACATACTTTGAACAGGATTCTGTATGTTCTGAAATTAGGACCATCCCACTATTTATGTACTACGTATACCCAAAATTAATCTTAGTTTAAATAACAAGACAAACGCTTCATGTCCAAAAGAAACCAAATAAAAAACAGAGGTGATTTTCTAGGTCAGCTCAAGCTTTTTGTTCCAAAGTTTAAGATTTCTTAAAAGTCCCAAACTGTTGCACATACTCAATTCATAATTTCCAATTTTAACAGCATGATGGTACAGAGGAGAAGAAAGAAAGACAGAAAGAAAAGTTGCTGCTACGTAGCATGTTCCCACTGTCAAAAGCATGAGTATATGCTGAAGCGACTATTCATTGGCAAGGAGTTCAAACATGACCAGTGGAAACATAATTATAAAAGCATAATTAGGCATCACAGGAAGAACAGCTTTTTATAGACTTTCTGTTACGTAAAACAGTATTAGGGTATTTCTTACTGTGAGTGTGCAAAGATTCTGATGAAATTGATTGGAAGAAGTTGTACACTCTCTGATTCTGCAGAAAAGCTTGCGATGTATTTGAAAATAGCTGCCTGAAATTTAAGTGAGAGTTTGTTAAACTGTAAGTAATATTCCACGGGAAGAATATAAAAATTTACTACAGTACCATTTAAGAGCAAAGTGGGCAGTTCTTAAGAAGTCCAAACACTTCAACTTGCACATTCAGCATAAACAATGCTAAATGCTACTTTTGAGCTTTATTGTGCAGTGCTAGTGTAAGGTCAGAGTACACAGCCAGTACAAGAAACTAGTATGATGATTTTTTTTTTTAATTTAAAAGGCATGTGCTTTTGAGCCATCCCAATTCAAACATTTTAGCCACCTGTAACATTTAATCAAAGAGGAGTTTGGACTTAGGCAAAAAAGCACCGGACTTTATATTTTTAACATTTAATTTCCCCAAACAAGGCACTTGTTCCTTAAACACACTTATTTGGTTAAATACAAAGTTGAATTCACCTATAAATCGGTATTTGAGTTTCATAATTATCTCCAAGAGCAAAGGGTGGGATTCTCAATACTGCTCTCCACTGGTTTGAGTCTGTTCCCAAGAGGTCAGTGACAACTTCTATTAGCTTCAGTTAAGAAAACAGGCCAAGAATGAATGGTTTTCACATCCCACACCAAGTTTTCAGTTACTGCTTGCCAGGAAGCACTACGCAGTTCTTTTTTTTTTTTTGGAGGTGGGGCAGGGGAGAGCAATTTTTGGCAACTGGGCACATACTTAAGACTCCCAAATAAACACATATTTATCCTGAACTGATACTGTAAGAAAACTAAATTTGTATACAGTAATGTTGTTATCACAAGATTATTCACACAGAATTCCAGTATACTCACAACTCAGCTTGCAAATTTTAAGTATAGTTCCATACTATAACACGGTTGGTTATGTTTAAAGGTTATCCTCAAGCTGAATCTCTTGGGTTTGTAATTACTGTGCAGTGAGGTGTCAAAACCTTTCTGTATTACAGATATGTTCTCTTCAGTCAACATCTATTTAACAAGTTTATTAATTTAAATCCAAAATGTTTATCAGCCAAAAACTGTTGGCACAGATTTAGTTTCTGACTTGACAATCACGCCAATAAAGACAGACAAATAATATTACAGATCAAAATAAAAGAAATTTGGGAAGGGGTAGGTTGAGGCACACAGCAGCTCCATATCTCCTATAGCTAAGCTATTAAGACAAAACCCAAAGATCTGATATGCTTGGACCAGCAGTATAGTCTGAGCAGGAGCTTGAAAAGCGGTGTCTGATTCTTCAACAAGTACCCTAGCTCAAGAGACACTAGCTAACCTGATGAATAATTAAAGTTGTTTTGAACAAGGTTGAACAACCCTGACAGGAAAGAATAAACGTAACAAGATACCTGTAACAAAGAACAGGGAGGCCCACTCAAATTCATATTGCTGCTTTGAGTTACAGGATTTGACCAACGTGTCCCATAACCCATCAAGCACCCTCATTGCTACGTAGTAGGTTATGAGATAGGGGCCATTTTCTTACAAATGTGTGAGCAACATTTAATTCATGCTTCACTATTACTGTTTATTCTTTTCCAAATTCTGTTCTGTCTCTCACTCTATCCTGTCAAAAAATTATAACATAAGTGCTTTGAGTTACTGTTTCTAATATTTCTAAATATACCCTTGTATAACGGAGGTAAGACACTCCCTGAAGTGCCAATCATTGCTATATTGCTGCTCAGGACATCACTGTTCAGGACAAATATTTTCATAATTGTATGATTACTTCTGAAGGTATTATCCATTACATTTTAATAAGAGTCTCAATTTAAAGAAAAAAAAAAAGAAAAAAAAAAGAAGAGTTGAGGGTATCTATTTCATCACTGCCTTCCCATTTTCTTCACAAAATGTGTTTAGGCAGCAGAATTTCCACTGTCCCTAAAAGTCATCTAGTTTGATTCAATCACTTTTCAAGTGATGCATTTTAGGTTATTTGCTAAAATATTAAAATATTTACCTGATTATTGGCTCAAGATCAGCATGCCTTCGTTCTTCCCTCTTCTGGAAACCCTGATTTAGTGCTCTTAAAATAGTTTTGTCAAATGCTTCAGAAGACAGTTCCTTTGGGAGCTGAGAAAAAGGTTAATGTTAAAAAATGAGTAGCTGACATATTAAAGACTATATTTGTTCAGCATCAGCCTTTACATCTTTTGGTATCAACAAGAAACTCTACCGTTTCAGTTCGAGTAAGGTAATTTACAGACTAAAGGTACAATGAATCATCCTAACTTAGTTCTGCTACAGAAACACTTTGCTACAAAGCCTCACATCAAATCCAAGTGTAAGACAGTTAAAGCTCTATTTGAAAGAACTACATTCAGAAATCTACCGACGCTATGTTCCTTCCCAGAGCAATTTAGAGCCTTTTTTGATTTACGTCTTTCACACACAGAAAGCACATCTGAAATAACATTTAAAAAGTTACCAGGGAGGACTGAATGCACTGTACTCGCTATCATCACTTAGCTAGATTAAATTATTTTAAAGAAACAGAAATAGAAAGGAGACTGTTTCGGTTAGATACTAGACTGGGAAATATTGAGATTAATCAATAGCAAGTCCTTCTCCAGTTGCTATTAACACTGAAACTTCTCAAGAAAATTCATTATAACTGTTTCCAACCCAGTGTTGGAGTGAGGTCTTCTGATGTTCTAGTTCAGAAGGCAAAATTCTTGCATCTAAAGAACATGTCTATTTTAAATGAAAAATATCCCCTAGAACAAAGATTTTTCACATGTACCACTTTCAAAATGTACCTAAGTACATGAAAGCTGATCAAATTTGTTAACTTATATTAAAAAAAAAAAAGACTTTTAATTTTGGAGAATTAAAAGTAAACTACCACAGCAAAAATGCTTTTTCCTAAAGTTAAAAGCTATTGCTGATTTGGTTAACATCTGCCATCAGTTATGATCAACAGCACTAAGCAATTTACACTAGAGCAGCATCTTCCTTTTGCATATCTGGAATACACCCAATCCTGACTGCCAGCTGGATATTACATCCTGCTCGTGGTACAACAGCAATGCACTAAGTAATTCTTTCACCGAATGAAGTGCTACTAATTGAGAGACACTATGTCTAATGTAGATAATTGCTTGGTAACATACATAAAAGGAACTTCTGGAATACAGACAGATATGTGCTGTTAGTATTAGATTAGTGCAGTGCTGTAGCACCTGAAGCATATTAGATATAAAACCAGAAAGAAGTGCTGAAAGCAGCTGTTCTTAACTGACCCATTTGGCTTTAATATGTGCTACTCAGGAACTCTGAAGAATTTGTCAGTATTAACCAAAAGGTACCAAAAAGTTACTGCAGAAGCATGGGGATGAGCAAACCTCCTGTCCTGGTGTTTTGTATTTAAATTTGTCTCTGGAAACAGCCACAACTTTTTTAATGAAAGCTTTAAAGAAAAAAAAAAAAAAAAAAAGGAACTCAATTCCTTCTATAGTTAAAGATTTAGTTATTTGAACCCACGATTAGGTGCTTAACTTATCTTAATTTCAGGTAATGAGATAGCCTTGTTACTTACAAGCTTATTAGTCCTTCCACATACGTGGGTAATTTCTAACACACAAAGAACTTTTTATGCTTATCACCTAAGAGAAGGTGCTTTTTAAATATAAAGCATCCAAATTATCCCATTTACTATCTTAGCTTCTCCCACTGATGCTTCTATTCTGAAACAATTTTTACAGTTACCTTAATCCTGCAACCCACAAGCCAGGAACTTCCTATCAAGTATTCTGACCACTCTTTTCTGTCCCTAGGAAATACAGCGTACTACTTAATGTCATGCAGACTGGAAATAACAAAAAGCCAAAATGCAAGTGTGTATGAACTGGACAGCATTGGTACTTCTACGTTGCTTTTTAAAGCAAGGTCTAAGTTTTATCCTGCTTTATTTAACAATTCTCTCGTTATTCTCTATTTATGGCTATCAAACCAACACAAACAAAATAAATTTTTCAGCTGTGCACATTCTCCATGGAACACCTCAGCAAGCTCACAGCAGCCTGTGGTTGTCTTCCTCTTGTCCTGCCATCTTCAGTATATCTAGACTCCGCTGAAGCAGCCAAGCCAGCATGTGGAACACTCCACATCTGAAGAGCTGCCATCAAACTGGACAGCTCTGCAACATTTTGGATCCTGTCTGTTTGCCTGGCAGGAAGCAGGTACTAGAGGGTCCATTTCAGAAACTGGTGTTCATCTTTACTTTACAGTTAAGAGAACAGGAGGCATGCAGTTGAACACCCATCCCAGAGCATCACAGGACCCCATATAACAGTTCTGCTTTTAAAGCTCTCTTCAGGAGCAGATGCATATACCCTATGTTGTGGGACACTCCATCTGCAACCAGACATGCTATCCATAATTCAAATCCTCACAGACCAAGGTCTGGGAACTCTTGGAACTATATATTCCAACTAGATTAAAGCAGCAGTGAATACTCACTGCATCATTTCTACAATGCTGGGAAACATAATGTTGATAATTGAAACAGTGAACAAGACAATGACATTTGTACAGTAACTGACTTTCCACTTGCAATTAACACTGCAGTTAAGAACACCATCAAAACATGCCCAAAACAGATCTTTCATTTGTGCTATGAACAGTGAGGAATTTAAATACAGAATTTCCCAGAATAGGTGAAACCCAAAATATTAGACACTGGCAATGAAACACACAGTTTGAGGGTCTACACATGGTTTCATGGGGTCTAGACATGGCCTACACACACCAATGCATTCCTTGCTTGGGGATGGGCTGAGAACAACTTAGAGAACTTTTACTTTTTTTAACACACACACGAATTGGTTGCTAGATTTTCCTCAAATCTAACTCCTTGCGACAGTGAATAGGCCTTTGTTCTACCGAAGAATACAACAATAAAATTAAGAACTCTTATGCTTATGGCTCTGCTTCATTGATTAAAAACAATAAATGATATTCTTAAAGGTCATTCTAACAGGGACACCAATAAGCAAATGAGCAGTGCTTGTACCTATACATTAATTTTTGGGGGAATATTAAAAATTCATCTGGTAGTTTTATGGTAGTTCAATTAAAACTATAAGAGCAATTTCAGATGAGACAAACGATCTCCTCCTGGGAAACTCACCAAACATTCTGTTGAGCTGCTTCATCTGTCAAGATGCTCCACCACAATATATATACATGATTTAAATGATTAATACAATTGTGAAGTACAAATATCTGCTAGCATACTTTTGTTTCTGTAATTACACTCCAGAAATCACAGCTCTCCTAGACTACTTCTGCAATTATAAACCTGATGTGTAAACACTACTTTTATATTTCAATACATACTTTTAGCAGGAATTCCTGAAGCTCCTGGTGTGTTTTTGTCACACAGGTTACCGAAAGATCGGACCAGGTTACCTAGTAAGGAAGGAAAAGAAAATGGAGAAAGTTTGTTTTTCCAAGTATCATACCAGTCAGCTGATCTCAAAATTTCCATAAATCTGACTATCTCAGTATAAGAGTTAACACTTGCAGATAAGTAATTACCAGGAAAACAGGGATAACTGTGTACCTTCTCAAAGACATATACTAATTTTGACTGTACATTTTTAAAGTCACCTTTGCATTATTTGTGGCTAAAGGGAGTATGAACAAATTCAGGTGAATGCAATGCAGTCCCTGAAGATTACTGACTCTGAAAGAAGCCAGGCAGAAGGCTCTGTAATTACAGGACTTGTATCAAAGAGACATCATTAACTGCAAAAACCAGGTACCGGAAAAAAGGACTGTAGGTCAGATATACTGGATTAAGCACTCGCTGCCATTACCATGAGTCAAAACAAAACAAAAATATCTCTTTGTTTATATTACCTATAAAATAATTTTATCTGCCTCAGGGTTGAATCTCACATGGTCATATAGAAGTTCTTGTAGCTTACAATTCACAAAAAGTAGTGCAAGTTACTACAGAAGTTACTCAAGAATCAGCATTTTGGTATATGCTTGTATAAAATTTCAGTAGCTTATTGTTCTGACACAACATGCAAGTAGTAAAACAACACTTTCACATGCATATTTTGAGGAAAAATAAAGGAATAAGCTTGGTTAGATGAGTGCTGCCTGGCTTTAAGCCCACTTTTGGGCTTAAGATTCCCATTACATGCATGGGAAGATTCTGTGTAATGGCAGAGGACATGGCAATTAGAAACATTCATTTATTCCCAAGAGTTGATACAAAAATGTCAACCACCAACTGCCTTCAACTTAGTCCCCAGAAATGCTGACTACTCCTCGTGCCCTCAGTTGGGAAGCCATGACTGTAGTTGCTGTTATCACCTTAAAAAAAAGCAGTGTCTGGGTAAGCACAAAATGATCTGCAGTGAGGAGCACAGTATATACCTGCACAGATCAGGAGAGGAAACTCTTTCCTAAAAGAACTGAGGTGAAGGAGTTTCAAGCTTACTCAAATACTTCCCAGAATATCTCCACATTCCCCCTTTAACAAAGAAATTCAAAACCACTGTCAAATCCGTCTATGTGCTGAATTTTCAAAATAATTTTGTGACTTTAAATATTAATAACCCATACAGGCATTCTGTACAAATCTCTCCTTTCTACTATTGTATTTTACCTAGCACTCAGTTCACAGACTATTTGGACAAAAGATCTATGACAACGTTGAAATTCTTGGGCACGTTAACCTTTAAGACTTTGAAGGCTAAATTCCACATTACTGTCCTCAGCAAAAGAAGGGTGGAGAATTTTTTGCAAATTTCACCTTCAGACATGATCAACAACAAGGTATCTGTTTGCCACTACTTTACTTCAAAAACAGAAATAGTATACACATCAATTTAATTCTCATTTTAAGCTTCTAGTAATAACAGAAAAGACAAAACTCGACAACATCTACTTACAGAATACAGTATCAAGTTTTGGGATCAACACATCAGTTTTCAGCTTAAAATGGCATTTTCTTTAAGTCGGCTTCTTCAAAGAGCTCCCATGACCCAACTCAAACAGCCACTTATAATGTTTGATCTAAAACATTCTTTTGTTTGAGGGAAAAAGGTAAAATTTAACTCTATGTTCAAATCTGGTATACTACCAGACTCACATCTATTGGCCAAATGATTCATAATGTTCGTCAGTCCTTGCTAAGAAAATTAGTACTTGGATTCGAGTAGAACATCACCACCAATGGCCTTAGCACCTATTATTTAACACCTACAGCCTTTAATACCAGACCTCAATACCGAAAACTTCTCTTCCAAAGCAGTAGGAAGCAGTGTTTCAGTTTGTTTAAAATTCACTCACATAATCACCTTTAATGTTGCCTCTGGCTATTAAAATACACAAAGACTACACTAGGAAGGCCTTCAAGTTTGTTGACATTTTTTAACTTGATTGTTTTTACCTTAACAAACAAAACCCAAAGAAAACAAACAAGCCCCCGGTTTTGTCAAAAACCACAGGAGCCATCCTCTTATGGCAAACATTCATGAAAGAGACCTAAGATGACCATATGACTCCAAGCAATATACAGCTGCAGAGACAAGAACTGCACTCCTGTGCCACTTGAACAAACAATCAACTAGTTTTAGAATTCTTTGTTGCTTACCCCAAATTAGCAAAAGCCAAGTTTCCTGAAGTGATGTCACACACCTGGCTCTGGTTGGTGTTTTATACCTTCCCACCTTATGTCCACAACTATGCAAAAGACCTGATCTCCATGCACAATCCAAGATAATTATAGTGGAATTCCAAGAATCTCCGAAGACCCTCATGTAATTCAAAATTGCCTTCTGAGCAGGCATTTGAAACAAGCTGTATATATCTACAATACATAGATATCACGAAGACAATTTATTTTGGAGGTTATTTACTTACTTTGAATGTATACTCCAAATGTTTGTCAGCCCTTTTTCTTGGTACTCCTTTCAGGGTTATCTTCTCAATGTGTACAGCTGAAAGAAAAACACCTTACTGTACATGCCAAAATTACAGTTTGAAAGTGTATCTACTTACCTAGCCACTCTTAGAATCAGTGTGCTATTTTCCGACTCACACAACCCCACTCTTTCTCAGACACTATTTTACTATAGCAAGCTGCAGGGGGCAGGTGGAACCTTGTTCTCTACAAAGCGTTTCTCTGGCCTGACCACAATCCCTTCATTGCAGATCATGGGAAACTGTGCATTACCCAAGAGCTTATTTAGACTGAATGTCCCATAGATACAACAATATAACCACTATAAGTGAAAATACAATGAAAGGAAGTCAATTTGCGTCTTTACTCCAAGAAGTAACAAGTGCTGTTAAAAGCCAGTGCCTTCCACATCCACACCTCTGAAACACCAAGTAGTAACGAGAGCAAACTAAGGCAGAAGAACGACATTTCTGAAAGACACTTAGGTGGAAGGAAACACTTGGGGAAGGCCTGAAGGAGACAGAAATTAGTGTTAGCAAACAGAAAATGAAGAGGAGAAGCAAAAGGCTACTCCAATTGTACTGTATCGTTTAATTGAACTGAAAAGGAAGAAGGGTACTTTAAAGTACTTGCCACTTTAACATTCCTTCCCCATAGTTTACTGTATTCAGGAACAGGCAAATTCTGGCTGTGACTTGGTAAGAAACAACACTGTATGGCTTTCAGGGCTTGGAGATTTTCTTGAGAGCACATAACATTGTTCAGGTAATACTCTACATAAAAATCCTCACGTAGCCAGGACAGGCTTTTCACTTTTCCTGCTATGCTGGCCTAAGGATTTTATTCCTTTACAAGCATGAAGACATCTTTACATTTGAAAAAAAAAAAATTATTTTAAAACAGTTCAACCAGCCCTACACCATCAACGCTTCCCTTTCAGTGCTTTTGAAACTTTTCTTTTTGGGGGGAAGGTGGGAGGAGGGTGGTGTTACCATTTAATGTTTTTCTTTCAATTTTTAACTGCATGTTTACATGGGATATATTGGGAACTATGCGTGACAATAAAAACAAAAAAAAATTCAAAAATCAACCTCCTACAACTGTATGTTGCAAAGCCTATTCTTGGAGATTAGCTAATTGCCATTTCATCTAACTTAAACATCTTTAATGAATTTTGAAAAGTTACAAATAAAGTATCATCCCCATCAAACATGCCAGTTATAAGACAAGTAAGTATTAGCAATTTGCTTAAAGGAATAATAAGCCAGCATATAAGTCTAGTGATAGCGTTAAAGCTTCCAGTTCTTTTAGTGGGAAGACTGACAAATCTGAGTGTGCTGGTGTACACTGGTTGTAACCCTCTACCTGGGAGTTCGAGTGCTAGATGATCAGTTCATTTTATCAGTTAATGAAGATTAATTATTACCAAGCAAAGAAATCTCAGATGCGCTAAGGATGCCAGACAGTAACATACATCTATATACTGTGAAAAGCCATATGTTTGGTGACCTTAACTTTTACCTTTCTGTTATAGATAAAAGCACTGTTAGAAAAAGGACTGTGGCATAACATGAGTTTTGATGCAGCACAGTTTTTTAATAGTGAGTGTTAAAATTGATACCATCAGCTGAACTGATATTCATAAGTTAATTAAAAAGCTGACTCCCATGACTGGAACTGAGAGTAGTGGTTTAAATTGCATTTCACTATATGCATATATTTAGCATACATAATTATGGAAACTAACACCGTTAACATTCAGACAAGCTTCTTTTCTAACGACACTGTGTTTATTTTAAACTAATGAACGTTCTCAATGCTAAATATATTTGCCCTCAAGTACAAAGAAATTTTATTATACAATGTAATACTTTCAGCTTCTTTAACTTCTTTTTGTTGCTGTTGCATGCTTCATCATAATAAGTGATACAACAGGTAATTACAGTGTTGTTGCTGTACAGCTTTAGTTCCAGTTTCAACAAACCGCTTTAAAATTCTGTTTACACAATCATATTTTAAATATTCTAAATGGCTAGACTAAGAAGAAATGTTTGACTATACAAGCCAATGAGGCGTGTTACATCTCTACATTTATTTTGGACATAACACATGCATTAATGATGATTAAGTCAAGTGTGTATACACGACACCATTTCTGTTGTAAGTTAAGATTTCTAAAAATCATAATCATCACAGCTGAGAAAAAAACAAAACTGTTTTATTATCAGTGCTATTTCTAACCCAGTAAGGAGATTTCTGTAGCGAGGACTCCCTTTCTATTGCATACCTATATAGCAAATATCATAAAATTATTCTGATCCTTCACTGTAGTTTCTATAATACAAATGCTGAGAAATAGTTAAGGTCTTTGCTAGATTCAATTATTCAACTTTTCTGTGCTTCTGTTACTTAATTCAAGAGTGTTGCTAAAGAGTCTCCCTTGTGTGTTTGTAATTTGTGAATATGAACACTTTGAACTCTGTAAAAGGATTTAAAACAGGTTTGTTGTCTGTAATCTGCCATAATCTCTCCCTGTGTTTCTTGCAAGGAATTAAAACTCTCAAATTGCCTGCCTTCAAAGTGTAATTAAATCTCCACAGTAGAGACAAAAGGACATTTATGAGGACAAAAGGAAGAGCAATAGTTTTCCCAGATTGCCAGCTCTTCACTATCTGCAGGATAGTGTAGCCTAATTTTTAGTAGACAAGTAGTTTAGTAGATTCGCTAATCTTGTTGGAGAATAAAGAGTAAGAATAAATCTGTTTTCAATAATGCTCATTTCTTCAAAGAGAAGAAACTGTGCTGGCAATTGCACAGAAGAATTCTGTTTATGCTCTGATGCCTTGTTCTCATTCTCCACAACAGAGCCAAAAGAAGACTTACTTCTATGGAAAGCCTCTCACTTCTCCAAACTACCACTTCTATAAAACCTCCTAGTATGTGTTTTTTCTTTCTTTCTTTGTTTTTTAAGACTAATCAAATACAACTGAATCAAGTAGCAAAAGCTATCCACTGTTTCACAGTTATCTTCATATTTAGCTTTGCTTCAAAAATCTGAAGACCGTTAATAAAACTGCATTATATTTTCTTGTTTTCTCCAAAATCCCACATCTTTTTTTCAGGAGGAAGCCCATTTGCAATCAATTTTTGTGCACACAGTCACTAGTAGTTAGTAGCTAACAAGAATGACAACTTGTTATAATAAAAAAAAGATCAAGTAGGCAGCAGAGAAGCTATTATACTTACCAATCACTGCAGTTTCTCACTCAGATGAACAGCAAGACAGGTGCAAGATTTCTACAACTCCAGGCAGAGTTTAGCATTCAAAAAAAAAAATTAGTGTTCCTCAAAAGGAACCTTAGACAACATACCTTCTCGCTGAGGTCTATGGGAAGCCATTGGTAGTCCATCATGAGGTGCTGTGGTTCGTTCTAGCAAACTGGTCTCATTACTTGACATGCAGTCACTATGGGAAAAGTCATTCTAAATTGAGAAGGAAAAAAAGGGAAGTGTCTTAATAGAATGTATTATTATCAAAGCCTGTTCTAAACAGCAGAAATTACAAACAAACAAACAAAAAAATCCCTATTTGGCATTTTACAGGAGAAAAACCGGAAGCTTGACAGTGGCAAAAAGGTGGTCATTAGCCATTTCAGTTCTTACTTTTTCATTTATTTATGAAATGTCAACTATAACCTACAATGTTTCACTAACCTTATTTAAAAAAAAAAAAAAAAAAAGAACAGGATGGGGGACAGATCATGTACCTTTAAGGTATCTCAAGCTGAACAATTCAAGATCATTAGCTCAGAACTTCAGTGCTAACTTATTGTTCGTAGGAACTCTTTCAATTAATTACCTGTGAAGTCATCTACTGACTACGCTTTACACATATTCTCCTCAATTATATTCATGCCCTGTACCTTCAGCGTGCAACCTCTTCTATATAGGAAATCATGAACAATTGTTTGGACAGTCTACCAGAACATATGGTCCTAACAGCTAAATTCACACACCTCTTACTAACTAAACATTCAGAATGCAACCAGTTGCTACCAACACCCTCTCTTCTATAGAGAAAAGGACAGACTGAGAGCTCATCTCCCCCCACATTTGCATACAGACTTCAAAATTATATGCCGAGAATTACTACTCTTTTAACACCGTACATAAGGAGGGACAGAACAGGAAGTTGAGGTGTTTGAGCGTGCCCAAAGAAGAGCAACGAAGCTGGTGAAGGGTCTAGAGAACAAGTCTTATGAGGAGCAGCTGAGGGAACTGGGGTTGTTTATTCTGGAAAAAAAGAGGCTGAGGGGAGACCTTATCGCTCACTACAACCACTGGAAAGGAGGTTGTAGTGAGGTAGGGGTCGGTCTCTTCTCCCAAGTAACAAGCAATAGGGCAAGAGGAGACTGCCTCAAGTTGTACTAGGGGAGGTTTAGATTGGATATTAGGAAAAATTTTTTCACTGTAAGGGTTGTCAGGCACTGGAACAGGCTGCCCAGGGAAGGGGTGGAGTTTAAAATACCCTGGAGGTATTTAAAAAATGTGTAGATGTGGTGCTTAAGGACATGGTTTAGTGGTGGACTTGGCAGTGTTAGGTTTATGGTTGGACTCGATCTTAAAGGTCCCTTCCAACCTAAACAATTCTCTGATTGTATTAAATCATATAAGACAGACAGCATAGACAGATAAGTAAGGGAAAAAAGAACAAACTAGGCTAACAATGATAAATTACAGAAAAGTATTAGGTAAGCATGGACTTCATGTGGTTTCTCCACAGTAACAAGAGCCTATAAATTTTCTCCCAAATTAAGATAAGGCATTAATGTATCAATTTACATTTTCTTCAATGGCCAGGTCTTGTTAGAAAAAGCAACTGACCAACCAAGGTAAAATTCAGAAATGTTTAAAGATGTCCAATGACTTTAGATGCAACTGTTTTTGCCAGCTGACCAGTTCCATGTTTCAAGGAAACGACAAATTGCCTTAAAAAGATACATCCACAAAGAACCAGGAAATACTGGAAGTTACTAGCAAGTTTCTGGATTAACCTTTTTTAAGTGAGGCACCTCTATCTGTAACAAGTAGTATAACATATGAGCATAGCAAGTATCTAAATGCCATCAATACGCAAATACCATATTGATGGTAGCAGCAGCGGCAGCAGTGCAGAGGGGGAGAGAAGGTAGTTCTCTGTTTAGCACCACAAATCAACCAAATACTGTTTTTCATTAAGCACTGGCAGCTAAAATAGAGTGTAGGTTTCTTGGGAAATCTTTGAAAAGAAGGAAGTTAAATACAGGACATTCAATGTACCACAAATATTTAGCAACTGGTCTGCATGAAAACTAGAAGGTAAATAGATATCTATCTTCTTAGTAGCTCTATAAAACAAATAAAATTCCTTCGAGAAATTGATACTTCTTGGAGTAGACATATATTTAAAGTTCAAAGTCTGCTCCTCTCATTCAGGATGAAGAACATTGCTCCACTGAAAGACCTTCATAAATGATAGGTAAAGGAAAAATATAAAACTTCAGACAGTATTCTTATTGTTAAATATGGGAAATGTAAGATTCTGGAAATAAGTGCCAGGATATATGTGATTTTTTTTTTTTCCCTCCAAAGGATTTGCGCAACATGATGGGAGAAATCAGCAGCCATGACTGGTTACCTTGTTTGGTACAGAGAACCCCAAGACTGTCACGACAGGCAGATCATAATCAGGAAGCACAGAGGTGTCAAAAGACATTGGAATACCCTTACAGTTTGTGAATTCTTCAATTAATTTCTTCAGATTTGACAGATGTACCAATTAAAGATTGCTTCATCTTACTAAACCCGCTTTACATCATCCACAGAGTGGGTACAAACTGTGGCAACTCCTAACAACATATTCAATTCATTTAGGACCCAGTAAGCATACAGGCATCAAGCCTGCCCTGGGCATACTGTTAATCTAACCTTCATCAGTCACATTAACAGCAGTACACAATTAGCAAGTGAACATCTATGTGCCTTTAGACTGCACTACAGATGGTCTGAGGAACTGAACGACATTTTTCTAGCTGTTTCATCTAAATCAGTGTACGGTTTGTGTTCTACATCGAGTGTCAGTAATTTCAGGTTTCAAAGCAATCAGACTTTAAATATAGAGCATGCTTTGTTTCCTCAAGATAAAACTCATACCAGTCCCTAGTCACTCGGTAAACAATCTCAGCAAACTTAACTGATCAAAACAGTATTTCATGCTTCAAACATCTAATAAATTATGAGTGCAATGTCAGACTTGGAATAAGAAAGGAAAATAGCTGTATATCAATGAGATTGCATTTTAACAGCTTTAGCAAATTTGCAAGTTTAGTTTAATTAAAAAAAAATAATCACAAGCATGGTCTGGAGAGAGCCGCTTTCAGATCTCAAGACTCCCATTAATTTGTCAGACATTTCATAACAACTGTGGACATAACCAAACCCAAGTACTTCACTTCTTAAGTGTTAACTCCTGGTCATGCGTTATTCACAAAACTGCTGGCATTTGAGCATTAAAGTTACCCTGTTAAACTGTGATTCATTTTAGACTGTTCATAAAAAACACTCCTACTATGATTAACTGGCTGTGTCCAAACTACGTAAGCTAACAAGTTTAGCACATATTTTGGTATGAGAGTGAACTTCCTTCTGACATGAAATCAAACAACTGAACCAAGATTTCTAGACAAGATCAATGTTAATTCTCTGGCAGAAGTAAGCTCTTCCTTAAACTACAGCCACACACTTTGCCAAAAGCAACTTTGATATCTTTCTTCCACGCTGCATAAAGACAACGACAGACATTTGGATTAACTCTGACAGAGCCTTTCAAACTATTCAATTTGGTTTACTTTTCTAACATGTCTTTTTCAACCTCTGAAAACATGATCGTAAGAGCTGAAGACAGTGCTTCATTCATTTTAAGGAACAAGCTGAGACTTCCACCTAATCAATTACCCTCTTTTTTTAATTCACAAATGGATCTAAAACCAATCGAATATGAAGTCAGACCTTCTTTTGCATCTAAAGTCAGGCTATTTGTTTTGATTAATGGAAAAAATACATTACAGTCTATTCTAATAAACAATCGCTAGATAAGCAGTCAAACAAATTATGAACAGTTTTGAGAAGAGAGGTGTGGAAATAAGATTTACTTCGAAGATGTACTCTGCTCAACTCATGTCAAAGAAGCATTAAATATTGCTGCTACACCTCCTAATACTAGAAAAATGCTTCTCACCTAGCATATACATCATCTTTGTAACAGTGTTCAAATACTTGTGCAGAGAATTATTCTAGAATAGTTACGTTTCTATCCATGGCAACATTCTGCACCAGGCGAACTACATCCACATTTGAAGGCTCCCTCTAAATTGCAAAATATTATATGGTTCAAACCTGTATTTAAACAAGCCCCGATATTGATGATTTTATAAATCATCGTAACTGTAAAAAAAGTTCATAATTTATTCGCTTGAAAAATTCTTCACCTAGAAAGTTAAACCAGTAGTATGTACTGGCTGTACTCTGTGAATGATAGCTTTCACAATACCTAGTGGAACACAGGAGGTAAACAGTAGGGTAACCCAGGGCAGTCACAGCTTTACCTTACAGCCTGCAAGGGTTATTTCTGTGCCAGCTCCAGATCCTATCTTAAGCTGCATTGCAACTCTTCACATTTGGTGTTAGCTACTGTGACAGTCCTACATCAAACACTCACAAGTAACTAAAACACAAGTGGCATTGCCAGAGCAGACAACTGTAGCATACAAGTGACAGGAGTTCCGGTCGATGGTCATACTGTATAGTGCTAACTGTGCTAGTCGTTTCCCATCAGTGAAAAATATTTTTTCATACAACACATGCAAGTGTAAGGTTAATTCTTGCATAAGCCTTTGCCACTGTAAGGCTTTCACATGCAAGGATTCACTGCAGCTCATAGCACTGCTGCTAATGATTAAAATACAATGAAGCAAGAAATGTGGGCGGCCCCAAACCAGTTGCCGGATAATTAATTTGATAATCACACACATCTTTGTGACAGGCTAGAGGATTAACTACATTTCTCCTTGAAAGTGAAACGAGCTAAGAGAGTGCTCTAAGAATTGCCTGCTCTTGCAACCTAGACCAGAATTTTATAGCTAAGATGTATTTCCTCATAAGGTTGAAAGCAAGTACCATATTAAAAAAAACACTTATCACTTGAGATGTTTCCTGGAAGTGTAAAGCCAAGCACCAAATGTCTGAAGCAGAGAGCCATCCTGCTTGGAAGGATGTTGCTCTGTATAACTAATGTACGCGAGCTAGGCAAATCTCAGCTAGTCTATGTGTAGACTCTGAAACTCTGCCTTCTATTAACATAGATGGCTGATAAAAAAATGTCACACTGGTATTGGTTTGGCAATATGTAATGAAATCCGTTATTGGATAGCCTACTAATCATCATGAGCAAGTGACTGATGCACATAAGTCTTTTGAAAGTGCAATGCAAACATCAGAAAAGAACTATTCATGCATCAGCTCTGATGAGCACTAACAAGGGAAACCTGCTTACAGCAGCTGGACAGCTTGATTAGTTCTACATGCCCAAATATGAAAGCTTATTTTTCTGCAAGACTTCAGTAAATGTGCTGTTAGGGACAGCACACTGAGCCGTGTAGGCTGTGCAGATGGAAACTGGCACGGCTCATTCATTCAGGTACAAGTGGGAAATGGCAAACAAAACCGTATGAAAGAAGGCATCTTGGAAGAATCAAGGTCTAACTGATGATCACAAGTTATCATCATCTGTACCTTAGAGAAATTTGAGTGATGTCAGGACAATCATTAATAGATGGTTACCATCTATTGTGGTGGTGCCAGTTACAAGACCAAAGCTATGATTTGCTTAAAACAATCCTTACAAGCTACCACCTTTATTGTTTCACAACTGTGATACACAGATATATAGTTATGTAGCTACCTTAGTACAAAGGCTAAACATCACCTCTTAAGAAGCAACAATCAGCTGAAACTGTACATGTACTCATGTGCTACTGAACCCTCTCTTGATGACAGCAGCAAAGAAGCCTTACTCAAGACTGGGTGCAACTATATCTACACCCTATCACCTAATTCTTGCTGTTGGTTGGATACAGGGATGGAACACTCATGCCATCTTATACTCAATTGGAAATCCAACACATGCATTTAATACTCACAAATGCAAACATACGGGGCAGCAATGCTTTAAAATCTGTTTAATGTTGACAACTGGTGATGCAACAGATTGTCTCCCATGCAAAAAATCCACCGTCTTGGACAAGCTGCCAGCCAAATGCAAGATCAAGACTGAAGACAATTACTCAATTGACATGGCCGCTAAGTTACACTTCAGTTTGCAAGCTTTCAACTACGCAATGGCACTGTCTGATTGATTTGAGATGCAGAGAGCTGTCCTACAAAACTGAGAACAGAATTGGCCTCAAGATCTAAGACCACAAAGATCTACCAAATGATCTCTCTTTTGGCCATAGCCAACAAACTTAAATGCTTCCTTGTTAGCGTATCTTTTCACAGGCAGAATCAACCTCCAGACCACTAATGCTTATTCCACATAGAATCACAGGCTCGAGAAATGGGCTGACAGGAACCTCATGAATTTCAACAAGAAGTGCAAAGTCCTGCACCTGGGGAGGAACAACTACAGGCATCATACAAGCTGCCGTCTAACCAGCTAGAAAGCAGCTTTGCAGAAAAGGACCTATACATATAAAAATGTATATATATATACATCTGAAGGGAGGGTGCAAAGAGGATGGAGCCAGGCTCTTTTCAGTGGTGTCCAGTGACAAGACCAGAGGCAACGGGCACAAATGGAAACACAGGAGATTGCCTCTGAACATCAGGAAACACTTTTTCACTGTGAAGGTGACTGAGCAGTGGCACACGTTGCTCAGAGAGGTTGCAGGAGTCTCCATCCTTGGAAATACTCAAAAGCCACCTAGATGTGGTCCTGGGCAAACAGCTGTAGGTGGTCCCATTTAAGGGGGGAAGTGGTGGACAAGATGACCTCCAGAGGTCCCAGCCAACCTCAGTCATTTTGTGATGCTGTGACCAGCCATAAAATCCCATAATATGTGAAACTAAAGCCTGACTGGCTGAACAAATGGTTCAAATGCATAATGTACAACCACCCTATTAACTTGTATCTAGTAAGCTGGACTGCATAGAGAGAACGCACAGTTGCCCAAGAGTACTTTAAGGCATATTTGTTTAGTGAAACTATTTTAAGAGCTCACCTGTAAGAGGCAGCAACAAAACACTAGAAAACAGACAGAAACCTTTTGAAAAAACATCAGGTGATTCAGGAAGGAAAAGCACACCCTATGACAGCTTCAGCAATCACATATTAACTAACTTGTAGCACTGTGAAATCATGACAACTTTGAGACAAAGGGTATACCAACCTCTTACACAGCATTAACGACTTCAGCTACTAAGGCCTGTGTCAATTACACCTGAAGTACCAGACATGTCAGCTACAGCAATGATTTACAATGCTGGCGGAATAGCACACCATGTGTTTGCTAGAAACACAGCACATTCTTTCTCTAAGTCTCATCTGCATCCGAGCTTTTCACTGGACTTTAACCACAGCTTCAGTCCAACCTAGCTAGCCTGTGACAAAGTGGAGAACTTCAAGCTAAAGCCGGCTATGCAACAGGTCAGATGTTACTGCATTGCCAGTTGGTTGCTCATCCAACAACTGTGTAACTTCAGTACTGTTAAAATTGTCTGTTGAGTCAATAAGAAGAAAATTACTTGAATGTAATTTTTATCAGTTCAGACTGATAAGTTATTCTCATAACAGCCTAGAGTGACAGAAAGATATAAAAAACATTTGCCCCTTAAGAGTGGTTCACTGAAGCACAGTTAGTACTGAGAAGAGATGATGCCTTCATTACTACTTTTAACTACCAGCAGAGGGTAATGTGTCATTTTGTCCAATTCTTGAACTCAAGAGGTCTAAGCAGCATAGTTTAAAGGTATTCTTTCATGTACAGAAGTTGTGAATAACAGAAAATCTGTCATGTTCTTATCTCACTCTTAAAGACGCTTCCTAAAGCATTATATCAGCTTTCACTATTAAAAGTATTTTTACTTTCTTCTTCCAAAAAGGACAAGATTAAGAGATTGAAGAAAGGCAAGAAACTCATAAATGAATGCAGTTCCCAGCCAGACCTTGTCCTCTGCAAGCTTCGGTTCCTGCAAGTATAAACCCTTAGACTTGGAGGATACCACAGAAATTCACCAAGTCTTGAAGGAAAAGTAGACATTTAGTATTAATGGAATTAATGGAGAATCAGCTGTAGTCTTTTCTAGGGCAGCTATGGCTAGACACTGATATGAGCATGTAAATGAGGTGACAAAGATTTAAGTAGACAGAATCCTAGAGACTTCAGTGGTTTCACAGATACAGCCATGGTACTGCTGCTGTCTGTATCCTTTTCTGCAGCTCTTCAGAAAGAGCTGAGAGGGCCCGGTACTCCAAGTCCTGTGAGATCCTGCTATCTACAAATAAGCCAACATCAGACAATACTGAAAACTGGACCACAGCTTAACAACAGTAATCTAAGTGCAAGCATTAGGAAGTCACAGGTATATTTTCAGTGCTCATTTAATATGCTGGAGAAGAAACTGGCATGGAAAACAAAGAAAGGCTGATTAACCCTGGTATAAAGAGACTGGGCAAGGCGACAAACTTCTCTTGTCCTAACACCTCATATTTAGAGCCATACGACTTTAACTGACAGCAGTGAAAGTTTTTACTCAGCAATTTCCTGGAGCATTAGCATGCACATTTAGATAGAAGTCTTTCATTTTAGGCATTGTCTTTTATCTAGTTATGACTTCCTTTCCAGAAGACTTCCAGTAATGTTTCTGGAAATCCTTAACTCCTGTAAGGAGTCAGAGAAATTCCTGTTCAGAGACAAGGTTGACTGAGGGAGCTGAAATACTCAGTATGCAAAACTTGTAAAACATTTGTACTTTCCTGGAGCTTACTACCATTCAAAAGATCTTTTCCAAGAGTAAAATGACATCTTTAATCTTTGTCTCTTATTTAAACCAGACTCTGAAGACACACTTTACCTTACACTCAAGTCTACAACAGTAAAAAGAGCGCACTGCAGCTTCAAAATGGGATTGCCTGTATTTTTGTTCCCACAGACAGAGCTCTTAAGATTCTAAAATTAAGTTCTACTACCTTGTTCTGCTGCAAGTCACTGAAGATCAATTATAAAAGCACTTTTCTAATTTGCAGACATAATATCCTATAAATAGAAGCCTACTAAGAAAAATACTCTGTAAATAGAAACTTTCCCTTTGTTTGCAAGTAGACGCTTTTTCTGTAAAGAATCCTCCAGCCAGCTAATTATAATACTATTCAGCGAACCATTATCTCCAGGAGATTGCTTATTTCAACAGAACCTTAGTTCTATTACTGTCAAGTATGCCTGATTAAATGTTGCAGTGTCTAACGCAAGCCACATTTCCTATGCTAGCGCATATTCAGAGCTCCTTTAGTGTTTCAGCATTCTGATCTTAGATGGGATGGAACTTGATAAGCAATAAAGTCAAACAGCTTTGATACTGAGGCACTTATTAAACAAATATAATCAACACAAGAATTAAGCTATGTGTTCTGTTACTTAAACCAATACATATAGTGGTATCAGCAGACTTTTTGAACATTAATGCTTGTTTTATGACTACAGATGTGAATGCTGCTGATTTATTCTTACACTTCAACTTTGGATTCAAAGTTCGTATTCTGCACAGCTTAATGTACCAATGACTTTTTTTCCAAAAGGCGTTATTATAAATTGCACCTTCATTTAAAAACCTGCTAATAATATCAAGTGTTTCTACCTTTAGTAGAAAGAGAAGTATTTCAAATATTTTCTTAAAGAAACAAAGTTTATGCAATCATAAAGCAATCCTACCTCTGCCCATACCACTCCTACAGTTCTCTCTCCTACAATTTTTGAATTTATCAGCCATTTCCAGCTAAATTTATTAAAATATATCACTAAGAAATGTTAAGTTCTTAAGGGATCATTAAAACAGGAGACCAAAAAGAGGTGCAATCCTATTAATGCTTTGTCAAGAAGCAACTTTAATGTGAGCTCAATCTTATCAAACAGCTCAGATCCTATCCAGAAAACATAATGCCAATCATGGGAAAAGGCAAACTGCTTTATGTTTTAGCAAACCACCCACAAAGTCTCTGTAGGTGAACCTCTCAAGTTTTGTTGGTTGTTACAGCTAAAATGTTGTAGCTCCTTGAAACCTCAAACCAAGCCATTTTGCTAGATATGCCACATACAGTAACATAGTCCTTGCCCTAAGGAATTCAGAATCTAAACTGGACAAATAAACTTCCTGGTTTAATACCAGGTCTTAACTCCATCACCTCTGTAGGTTGATTTCACGTCACTGCCGCTTGCCATAGGTGCGTATTATTTCACGGGCCATGTGAACGACAGCTCTCCTACATCTTCAGACTGTTCAGAAGATATGAGCTGAAAAAGCCCAGGGGTGTGAAGGAAGAGAATACCAGAGCGGAGCTAGCAGCCTCTCAGCACAAAACTTCTCCGGTGGCTTATCTGCTCGATAAACCGGGTGCACCGCAGCCCCCCCTGGGACAGGCCGCGCTTACGGCAAAGCCTTCCCGCAAAGACCCCAGGGTCCCCCCCACGCCCCAGGCTCTCCCTCTCCCCGCTCCGCTCCCTTCGGGAGAAGGGCTGCGGGATGCGAAGGGCTGCGGGATGCCCAGCGCTGCGGGCGGGGCCAGCCCCTCTGAGCAAGGGCCGAGGGGCGGCGGGCAGGGCTCGGAGCGGCCGGGACCCTTCCCGTTATGCAACACAGGGCGCCGCCCCTCC
>NW_009648358.1:2576385-2578629 GCF_000708025.1 Charadrius vociferus
TGGGGCCCGCATGGCCACGGCGCGGGCAGCAAGCAGAGAGGGAGAGCCCAGCCCTTCTGACCCGAGGCCAGCCGAGGAAAGATTTCAAAGAGGTCTTTATGAACCGCTTTAGTTCGCAAATGCAGAGCCCTGAGGGCATTTAAATTTCAGACATTAAAGGAGGATAAAAAGCCTGTAGACACCTGACATGATTTTTAATCAAGCCCAATTTAACGGTGCAGCTGCGTTTTGCCAGGGAAGTCTTTAACCGTGCTACTAACCCAATCTCCGCCAGTGTCTTACCTGCAAGGGTCCCACCGTCCCTGTAAATGTGAACTGAAAATACTCAGCAGAAAACCATTAATCCCTTCTGTTCCCTGTCAGCCATTATTTCCCAGAAGACGCTCTGCTGTATTTACAATTTAACCATTAAGAAAGGAAAAAAAGCCTACAGAAGGGATGCTGTTACAGTCCTGTGTGGACTAGGGACTATGTGATGTGCATGTTCAGCCAAGCTGACTTCGGTCTCTGTGTTCCCTGAGTAAACGAAACCACCACAGCTTGGAAGGCTGCTTTTACACCAAAGCCAGAATGCTGTGCAAACCAGACTTCAATTCCAGTAGCTGACGAGAGCCTGATCTCCTAACACATTTGGTGGGATGTACAACCGATGTGCCAGTTTCAGGCAGGAAGCATGTTTCCAGTTATTAGCACTTTAAACCCAGGAAGAACAGTGTCCAGTCTTACCACTTCCTGCAACTCAATCTTCTCCCTCTAAAGATGGACTTCCAGAATTCATTTTGGGATAGAGCTAGACTTGATGCAGGTCAATAAGCCAAAATAAACACTTTTTGGACTTAAAATATGAATTCATTATGATTTCAGTACCATAACATCTACCCACTTAGTTTATGACCTGCCAAATGTACTTTGGCCTTAAAATGACACAAATGTGTTCAATATAGTTGAAGGCTTAGAAATTAATCCCCGACTCCTCCAAGTACTCCTCAAGAGCATATCCTGTCTTTACCAAATAGAAAAGGGAGACATTCCTTTCATACGGCAGGCAACGTAAAACAGTTTTCTAGGAGTAGCTGAATTGGATTAGCACTGCGAGTAAACTTAAAAACAAAATCCCCAAACCCCACCCCTTACTGTTTTGTACCTTTTTCTGTTCAGTACCTGATGAAAACCTGATGTGTTCAGTTGAACAGCATCATAAACACCTATCTTCCAGCCCTTTCTTCCCCTTTGCATGAGAGGCCATCTATGGACCAAAAACTGCAGAGCTCCAAGATAATGGCTTGGTTGCATAAATATGGGGCAGGTTTTAAAGCCAACGCTCGCCAAGAGGGTAGTGATGAACACCACTATGGGAAAACCTTAGTTTAAACACAGCTGCTGCACAGGAGAATGCTCCAGTGCCACTCACTGAAAGGCTTCATTCTCGGTGACAGCCACCTTCTAGCAACAAGTGGCACATCTGCTTTCAAGATGTGCTTTGCTGTTTCTTGACAGCCACCCAGAAAATTAGCTTTTCTCTGAACAGAAGCTCTAGTTGTGACATTTTTATTTGCTCCTTTAGCAGAATGATTACCACCCCTTCCCAAATGCCTTCAGCCACCTCGCTGAATGTGGCTTTTCAGAGAACCAGCCACAGAGCCACCGACCCCTGGCTGCTGCCCTGATCCTTGCAAGTCCAAGCCCAACTCTCATTTGGGGAGTGGGTGGGCGAAAGCAGGTTCCATATAAAAATTATTTCAACACGTTCTATCGTTCTAAGCCCCCAGAGAACATTCTCTTAGGCCGTATAGTTTCTATCGAGCGTTATTATTATTTTTACAAGTTTAGTCAAGCTGTCGCTTGTAGTTCTGCATGGCACAACTTCGTTAGCTTACGAGGCAGCCGGTCAGGCTGTAGCAGTACTCTGCACCCTGCGCTCCAGCAAAGCAGGATTCAAAAAGCAGTGCTCCAGAAAGCATGGCAGGCTAGGAAAAGAAGTCCTCCCTCCCTCCCCGATTCTACTACGTATTAGTCAGGCACTGTTATGTCACAACAAGAAATCAAAAAATTGGTACTAGACACTACAGCAGCTCATGGGGGTGGCCGAGGCCTACACTGCTGGGGGGAGTGGAGGGGGGAAATAGGACGAGCAAGGAGGCAAGACGAGTCGGGCCACGTCCCAACGGGGGAATTGGGGGACGGCGAGCGGCCGCCGCCAGCTCCTAGGAAATCGGGAGGGGGCGAAGGAATGAAGGAAGGAGG
>NW_009648358.1:2580480-2584487 GCF_000708025.1 Charadrius vociferus
GGGGGCGGGTACGGAGCCGTGCCCCATCGGGTCGGTGCCAGTGGGGCCTGACACCTGGCGCAGCCCCACGTTTGCCTAATAAACCCAGTTACGCACACGAATGGGAACAGCTAAACAGTTCACCTGAGACCAGGGGAGGAACAAACCTTCCTATCTCCGAGCTAAAAGATTTCCCGGAGATAAGGCCGTGTGTTGACTGATGGCTGAGCTGTGGTGTGCCGGGGCACGGGGATTTCCCCATAGCTGGCAGGGCCAGGCCCAGAGCTGTACCACGCCGACAGAACAATGCTAATGACAGAAACATGGCTGCTACAAGCTTTTACATTTCTAATGCAATTGAAACCATTACTATTGTAAGATGTCTTTATTTTTAAACTACTACTGTTGCAGTATGGTGTGGCTATCTACTAGGCGGTTTTGCAGTGGGGAAATACAGGGAATAGTACTGAAAAAAAGTATGGCGAAATGGCTTAGGGACAGTCTGTCATGAACTAGCAGGCTTGCTTCATTCTCATTTTCCCTGTTCTGTTCCAAACTGTTGCGATCCGCGACGACAAAGAGCCTACAATTACAAGCTTAAGCAGTAGTTTGAGTAATCAGAAAGTTGGAATGCTCCTTGCTTCAGTTCCCACACATTTACATAAAGAGTATATTTGAAAACAGAATCAAGCCCGTGGCTTGCAGAACAACACAGTGAAAAATAAAATGTGTTTTAATTACAATTATGCAAAGCAGCATCCCTGAACTGCTTACAGCAACAAAGTATAAATTGCCAGTGCTAACTCCCCCTTATCTGTCTGTCCAGAGGCTGGTTGTGCTAGAATGAAAGAGCCTGCTTATTAAACAACTGGGTAAATGCCACGCAGATTATAATAATCTTGTACGCATCACTCGGGTTTGCTATGGAGCAGTCTTGAATGGTGGTTTTAGACTAAGCCGTATCCTGCATTTTTATATATATGCAGCAAGTATACGTGTTTCATTAAAAAAAAAAAAAAAAAGAACTAGCTAGTAGGTACCATATGTTAGGTTTACACATTCCTAATTGCTGCTCGACTCTCTTCTAGTAACACAAAGGGACTTGAACCTGACTCACTGCAGCTCTCCTTGCTCATTATCATCACCGCAGCGCTGTCACTGTCGTTGTGGCTTCTTCCAGGACATGTGGCTTCAGGAGCGCAGTGGGGAGTGGGAAAGGGCTTGAGTCCTACCCTTTCATCCCAGACCACCAGCAGTTTTTTGCTGGGACCAGGATCAGGAAGGTGAAGGATATGCACAGGAAGTCTCATAAACCCATTTTATCCTCCTTTATTTTATGCTGTTTGCTGGTTAGGGCCTGGCTGGGCCCGTGAATTGTTCCAGAGCCCTACAGTTATTAGTCAAAGCAGCTATCATAATACCCCAGGATAATATTTTCTTACATTGTCATTACAAAGTAGTAATTCTAGAATTACAGGAGTTTTTGTCATATTGGCATGATGTTTTTTTTTCAAAGAAAAGTTACTGTGACGGTCTCGGCCAAGCTGGAATTGTGGAAACACAGAAACAAGGCTTGAGGTTTCTGCTTAATAATTTGAACGGATATTTAGTCTGAATAGAATTTGCAGAATCAGAACTACAATGATATGAATGTTAGAAATCACATTTCATACTTTAACAATGCGACATGGGTCCAAACAGGTGACACCACAGAGAGTGAAAAAGGTGTTTAATTTTTAGGGAAGGGGAGGATGGGGATGACAGAAAGAGAAGGTCCACCGATCCATTCATAAATTCACAATGGTAAGATAAATTGCACACGCACGAGGGTAGTGGTTGCAAATACACTCCCTGAGTCCAGAGAGAGTGCTTGAACCTATCCCTATTTGTGACAGTTCCCAAGCTGATAGTTAGTTTCACAAATAAGGTTAAGAACCTGATTAACTCAGCTCTTCTTAATTTCCCCTTTCTTAATGGCTTAAACTGCGATACTTGAGAAAAACAGATTTGAAAGATGTGAAGTCAGGAAAAAAAAAAGGAAAAGGAACAGCACAAGAAAGCAAGAAGAGGATGAAGATATCCCAAGTGGATTTACAAGTATTTCCGTAGCTGAGGGAGGTGGCAGAAAGGACAGTGCAGAAAGAGAACTGAAACTCAGGTGCCCAAGGGAAACGAAAGTGAAACTTAAGGCTGTGAATGGAAAAAGGACATCATGGGGAAACACACAGACACGGACAAGCCAGCACAGCAGGAGAGGTTACTATAAAATTTGACTTACCCAGGGCAGCTGGCCTTGAGGTTTTTTAATCCAATTTTCTTTGAAAAAGTATAGCTTGCATACATCTTTAATGACTGTTGGGCCCACAGTCATGCTGATTTAGGGTGAGCATGGTACAGAGCCTTAGAGGGAAAAATATGTCTGCAGTCTCTCTCTGCGTTGAAAGCCAGATGAAGTCTGATGCAACACAGAGCAGGCGGAGGAGCGGGCAGGAGGGCGCTGCTGATTCGGGAGCCCTGCTCCCCTGCTCAGAGAAGTGGCGCTGGTTGGAGCGCAGCAGGGGTCTGGTCCCACACCCCAGGTCAAGGCCAGAAATGTGCTGCAGGGACTGAGATGCCATGTCCAAGAGAGTCACCATTGCCACAGCTGGATTTGCAGTGATAGGACTAGTGACTTTTCTGAGTCTCCTTCCACCTGCTGTCGTTCCACCGGCATGACCCCCAGTCAAATAGTCAAAGCCTCGGAGCCTCCTGAGCTCACAGAGGCTTCAGCCCTGATTAAGAAATGTTGTCCTTATTGATAGATCCTTCTGTGAACCTGGTTGCCGCAGGCTGCTGGCTCAGCTTTTACGCCCAGCTGTGACCATCCTAGTTTGGATGAATGAGCTGTGGAGAACACACCAGCCCAGGAACCCCCGATTTCCTGTACTTTGTGTGTCAGCGCACTGCATACAGGCAGCCACAACGTGTCTTCTGAGTGTAGTGGCCTCCCTCGCTAAGGTCTTACAAAGAGGTCATAGGCATTTTGGTGTTTTTGTTCAGCAGTCCTAGAACTTCTCCAGCAATGCTTTTAGAAGGGAGAAAGCCATTAAGAGGAGTAAAAAGCACGACACTGGGACACTGCACTGATGCTGAAGCTAAAGGAGAACTAACAAAGTAACCTTCAACACTACGCATATACATTTCTTTTGGTTTTTAAATTATCTTTTCTTTTTCAATATTGACTTCTGACCAAAGTAGTCAAAGGCTTTCCATTAATTTCAGAGACATATAAAACCAGTTTCATAGTCTCCATTTGTTTGTTCCTTAACCACTACTAAGGATCTGCTAAAACTGGTTTGTAAGGATGTTAATGAGGTTAATCTGTGGCCCATTTAAAAATCAGATTGGGAGGCTGTAGGATATATATATTTCATATATATCAGGATATATTTTTTTCATGTTGGTACTGTTCCCTAGCTACTGTCTCTACTATTAGTGTTCTCACTTTTACAAGAAGCTGTAACAAACGCTCAGTGAGGATCTTTGCATGGATTCCCATCCTATAGGGTAGAAGATACGTATATAGGAAAACAAAAAGTTTCCTTTCGTCCTTTCTGCCTTTATTCCCTTTCCTCCCCTTTTCCAGATTGCCCCTTTATACAAAGTTTGCAAATGTGTTTAATTCACTGTCAGTAATGTGGACTATGGTCAGGTCTCTCAGCCAAACTCCCAAGGAGTAAGGGAATTGTTTCAGGCAATGTCACACAAATGTCACACAAAAAACAACCTGGGAAAAAATACCAGTTCCCTGATAAAGCTTTGGAGCAATTTTGCTGACTCATGATTTGTAATTTATCTCATGGTAGTTGGCATTTTTTTGAGTATCTTACTTTTCGTGAAACAGGAGGTAGCTACCTTTTAGCCCTGACATCTGGAAGAAGAAGTCTTGAGAACATGACAACTTGAAATTCACTAAAAATAAAACCTGACAAATCAATAGGTTTTTATTCTTGTTTCTCTGATGGGTTTTGAATGCTTGAGCTAGTTTA
>NW_009648358.1:2584529-2596265 GCF_000708025.1 Charadrius vociferus
ATATGTTTAAGAAACGACATTTTTTCAATATGCGTTTATGGAATGAAGACAGGCATTTTTAGGACTTTATGACTAGTAAAATGTAGAAGATGACCTATACTCCTAATTATGTTAGCATCCTCTGCAGGAATAAATGTACAATTTTAAGCACGGTTTAAAGAGCTTAAACATAGTTTGGGATTTAAATTACTGAAAAATAAGTTCAGTGTAGGCAGAGGGTGTGTTCCCAGGATCAACCTCATTATGAAAGACTATTTCTAAAGCCCGAGTTGGTGGTTATTCATTTGCAAAGGTCACCCATCCCAGGCCTCCTTGGCAAGCTTGCCAATAAAGGTACTGTTACGAAACACGGTTGCAAATTTCAGCTCACCGTTCAAGGCAAACTGAACGGAGGCCGCAGTCTTTCTTTTACATAACTGTCAAAGGCGAATTATTACTATTTTCGGCTGGATGCAGTTCAGAAACGTATGAAAGATGGAAACATTACCAAGCTCGTAAGACAGAGGGGCCTATTTCAACTTCTGGGCAAATGGAGCGGGTTGCTTACCCGCACGGCGTTCCAGCCTGTGGTGCGCACGGCAGTCTGTATCGGTTTGCTTTTTCATTGTAAAATAATAAATAAAAGTTATCAAGAGAATTTAAGGAGAGTTAAGGATACAGTAGCACTGGGATATTCTTATCCTTTGGATCTTCTGGCCAGCAATTTCCTTACACCGGTGGAAATGCTCAGTGGGATTTTGCTATAACCGAGCACAGTCTGCACTGATTTGGATCACGGCCGAGTTCAAGCTGGTTTAAATTGCGCGGTACCAGGATACATCATACCCAGAACTGAAAATTTCACAGAAAGCTACTCCCTGATCTTGATGAGAATTCAGTTTTGGGGAGGAAAGCAATGGGATTTCCAACTCCGTTCAGCTTTGGGCTTTCTAATATTCCAGCAAGGACAGTGGTGAAACGCCCGTGACTGCAGGGAGTTCCAGGTGAGCCATCACGGTGTGCTTTCACAATGAGCAGCACACGAACTTGTGCTCATGGACAACCTGCGCGCACAGCTCAGCTAATGCCAGGGTGCTGCTGTCACAGCAAGTCCTACTTAAATAATTAGACAAAAGACCATTTAATCATGTGCCCAAACTAGTCTCAGTTCTAGTTAGCAGTGAAGTACGTCCTTAAGTGTAAGGCAGTGAAATTTAAACACCTACACAAAGAAGAAAGGACTTAGGCCACCTTAAACATCTGATGAAAGTTAATTGAAATCTGTTCTGAAATGAGGGCTCGCAGGAGGAATGTGGGTGTGGCTCAGGCACGCAGAAGCCTAAGCACCAGGCCTGCCTGATATTAGTCATGTACATGATAATTATGTATGCAACGAGCACTCAGGAATCAACCCCTCCTGAGGGGTTTATTGGCTAGCTTATTTTATAATCTCTCCACTTGGGCCAGGAGGAGGAGAAAAGCAACCTGCCGATCAAACCGTAAGGAACCATTGCGTGCACTGGACGTTCTTCAGAGCAAAAACTCTTGCCAGTATGGACTCAAAGGTACTGGGGAAAGAAGCGCTACATCCTGACCTTTAAAATGTGCAGTCACAGTCACAAAGACCAAGGGATGCCAGTGTGAGCTGCAGAAGAGTCATGAGTCACTTGTGAGATTTGTGCTGCAGAAGGAACACGTTATCCCTTCGCTCTGCTGGTAGTGCCAGTCTCTTTCTGTCTTAAATGATCCATCTGCTGCTGCCCAAATTAGACACACAGCTCTCGCCGTCGCTGTGCAAAGTGGTCGCTGTCAGCGCTTAGAGTGTGGCATTCTGCGTAGCTCGAGCCTCACTTAGCATCTTACCTACGGCCAGGGAAACCCCCTCGCACTGAGCATGGCTTAAGTCCCATCAAAGCCCTCCAAAGAGGAACTGTTGCTGTGACTGCCAGAGACAATTTGTCAATGCCACGACCCTGCAGGTCTTCAGCAGCAAGCCCAGCTGAAGGACGAAAGGAGAGAGCTTCCTCAGGTGGGAGTTGCTGTCATGAGCAACTACGGATGAGATGGAGCGGGGGGTGTCTGGTGGAAAACCAAAGCCCTCGGCTGGACCGCTGACAGTGTTACTGGAGGTGTGAGGCGGTCAGCAGCTACAGCTCATTTGACTGCTCATTTGTCTTCAGCTCCACACACTTACTTTGGCTCAGGGTATGCAATGTTGCTGTTCAAAAAAAAACCTGAAGCTCACCTTGGTTCACTGTTGTTGTTTATTTGAATCCACTGCATGCGTTAACCTGAAATAATGCAGGTGTTACACACTGCCATCCAGTTATTTTGAAGTAGGTTGTGAAAATATGTAAATCCAAAGAAGCAACCTTCACTTTCCTCATGCTCTCCCCCACAATACATATATTTATATTGAGGTGCCCATAGTTCAAATTCTCTGTCCTTCAAAGTTTTACTATTTGCTCTTTGGGGATGTCCAGTATTCAGTTCAGGTGTGAATCCCTGCTTGTAAAGCAGGCGTCCTCCATTTGGCAACCTCTCGAGAATAAAACAAGGCATTGGAAATCTCTTGATGGGTAGGTGTTTCATACTGGAGGTGTTTCTAGCTTTATAATTCTGAAGAATGAGTAGGTTGCCTTGAAATAATGACATTTGTGGAAGCTCTTTAAGTGTGATGTGTAGCTATTAGGAATTTATAGCATGTAAGCAGGATGGTTTACAATCTGGGGTATATGAGGAAAGCATCACAAAATTTATTCTGGAAAAAAAGAAGTAATTTGATGAATTGGTCAAGTGGATACCTCCTACAGAAAAAAAAAAAAAAAGAGAAACCTACATAAGGTCTTGTTCCTACTGAAATTAATAGTCCCACTTCAGTGGTTTTTAAAGGACCAAGGCATTAAATTTGGTGTTTAGTAACAAAATCTCGAGCAAACCTGAAGTAGGGGACCGTTGTACAGAAAACAGCTAAAGCACCTCTGCGCACTGAACACCAGCATGGATCCTTGGAGCTCCTGATGCAGCCCGTGGGAGGGCAGCACCGCCCTCAGCTCAGCCAGTCTCCAGCCTCACCCCTGGGGAATCACAAGCTTCTACAGAAAGGCCCTCCTCTGGTTTGGTTATTTTGGTGGTAGTGCCCAGTCTCAGGAGCAGCTGTGTTTCTCTTTCAGAAGGAATAAGGGTAATTTTTATGTGGAGGATACCTGGCATCTTCTGTACATCAGTGGGTGCTCACCTCATTCCTACTCCAGTTCAGCAAGGGCACTCCAGCAGATGCTTAGCCTGAACTTGCACGTAAAAGTGATTATGCTTGTGCGTTGATTAGCAGAGAGAGATGCTTCATGTTGTTGAAGCCCAAAGCCTTATTCACTTTTTTTTTTGTCCTTACTTACAGGCTGTCCTTAATAATCAAAGACAAGCTAAAGGTCACAAATTACCCCATTTCACCCTGCCCCCATTTCATCCCTACCTCAAGGAATGTTTTCAACAGGATATAATTATCATCCATAATCATCTACTAACTCTTGGAATAATAGTTTAGTCATGCCTAGCTTTCTCTAGCGTGTATTGAAAGAGCAATCAGTATTTGAAAGAGGAATACCCTTTCTTTCCCAGAAATCTGGAAAGTATTACAGGCTTTGAAGAACTAAAAAGCCTGGCTGAAAAATCATTGGTAAAAGGTTGGCTTTTAATTAATAAGTTTAAAAACTTTTCTGTCAAAAAGCTTCTCTGTCACAACACTTCTTAGCATCTTCTTCTCAATAAAGAACTTCAAGATTTACTGAGTTTTTCTGCATTTATCCTATTTTTTCTCCTCTCTCTGCCATTTTATTCACAACTGCTCTTCTTCCTTAAATACTTGCAATTGGATGTCAATGAGCTTCAGATGCCTTTTGATGGCCTTTGAAAGTAATTCTCTTAATAATTCTCTTCTTAGCCCAAATAATGTTTTCTTGCTGTGACCTGTGCCAAATCTCTTAGACCCTCCAGCTCCAGCCGTCCCTTCTGCTCTTGCAACGTTGGCCAAACAAGGTTGCTCAGTGTCTTTCCTGCAGAGGACCCAATATTGCCTGCTGCAAGGGAAGACATTATCTGTAGAAGTCAGGCTGCCTCAAGGACAAAGTGGATAAGGCAAGTAGGGTGGAGAAGGTGCTTCCAGAGCTGGCCAGCTCAGGAGCAGTGTGGACTACTGTGCTTGCCTCAGGTCCCCATTCAAGGACTTCCTTTTCTTCTACCCTGCGCTTGAATCATCCATTTTGGTGATAAACTTATCTGGCCATGACAGAGCCTTCCTCTGTATTTGTGCAGCGGCCAAGGCATTGATCGAAGCCTCTAGAAAGTAATAAGATACATAATAAAACAGTAATTAAGAAATCCTCTCTTAGTCAGGGACACATGTTGCTTTCTCTATCTTTAATATGCCTGGAGTACTTTGAGACACCAAAAGAATAGCAAACCATAATACTTTGAGTTTGCCTGAAGATGATGAAAAAGCCCTGATGATAGAAGGCTTAAATTGGAAAATGTTGTGAGCATGCAGTCCACAATGCAGCATTCTTATCTATCTTGACAACCAGCTTTATCACCTCCCAGAGAAAAGGTGGCAAAATCAGTTAAATCAAATGAGTTATTGTTGCAGCCTTTTGTGGCATCCCTAAAACAGCACTCCAGCTCCTTGGGAAAGGTTGTTCTGTACCTGCATTTTAAACCATTTCAATAGTTTCACTTTTAACCAATTTAATTACTAACCAGTGTTGGAAGCCAGTTGCAAGATAATTTTGCCCAATTCTTTCTTTTCCTTCCTTTTGCGTTGTAAAGGCTCTCTGGGGATTGCCCTTCTTCAGTCCTCAATGCTCTGTTTAAATACTTCAAAAAAAATCTTTGAAATGAGAACGTCTAGCTTGGTTATGTAGCTTAAATCTGGCATCTAATGAATTCCAAGGGGTTCCCAGCTCACTCAATTCCTCTGAACATCACACTGACTAATTTAAAAATTCTATTGTCCTAGGAGCTCATGTTTTTGAAGCACTCAGAGAGCATAGTAATGAACATGAGAGAAAAGCCAAAGGAACGTGAAAGAGACATGAATTTCAAACTGCGAGTGCCAAAAAAAGTGAACACTTCTTTTCCTTTTAAAAGAAGCTCGCAACCATGAAAGAAAAAAGAAAATAATTGTTGAAACTTTGAGACATGCAGCATTTGAGACATGCAGCTTAACAAGAGGTTTCTTCTTGCTAGATCTCAGGAAACGCTTGGACACATCTGCAAAGTGCTTTTCAAACACTGTTTACTTAATCTTAACCCTCTCCTGGGGGACCGGTGGGGAATTATTGCGTTCTTTTTCAAGGTGTAGAAATTGAAATAAACACGGTTAAGCCTCATCATTTAGGAATTTGTGCCCAGTGGATGTAATCTCTTTGGCAATTCCACCTTCAGGAGTGATGGCTGGAGGGAGCGACTGGAGAAGAGAAGAACTAGGAAATTAGAAAGTTTCCAGAGGAAGGGATCTTTAATGGTGAACAGAGATCAAGGAAGAAAAATATGTAAACTGGAATAATGCTCAGGAGTGGAAACAGCTATTTGGAAGACCTATAAAATGCCTGAGTGGTAAAGTAAAATCCATTGGTCTGGTGGGGCAGGGGGAGGTGAAGATGGTGCCTCGGAGGAGTGTGCACGCTCTGAAGGAAGTGAAGGGCAGAGCGAGTCGAGCAGACTGTCTGGGGCTGTGGCACTAACCCTCTCCTGTCTCTGTCTTCCTTTCTCCTGTCTGTGAAATGGATCTGCTACTTAAACAGATTTCTCCCGGGAAAGGATGAAAGCACTGTTAAAACTTTGAACAAAGGAGGGTGTTTAATGACAGAAGTGAGAAATACAGCTGTACCTCATTGCCTCTAGTTACCCAAAGACTGACCGACCACCATCCACCGTTGCACTGCAAAGGCATCCATACCTGGTACACGTTTTAGCACTGCCAGTTCTCTTGTTTTGTCTTATGCCAAAGTATTTTTGCAATAAAAAAAACCCGTGCAGGTTGAAAAACCTCAACAGCATATCTGAGGAATACACACTTACCCTGCCATGCAACGTCGTCAGAATAGTAGTGGTTTACTCATTGGCTGTAAGACCCGGTAGGCAAGGTCTAATAGCTTGCTTCCCACTGGTTTGTCTCTCCTGTGGCCACCTCAAAGCTTTAGCCCAAGAAGCTTGGCAGAATTGGTCCACAGTGTGCAATTAATTGCAGATTAAAAATACAACTTCAGGAACTTTGCCAATGAGATAATGTGAGACAGTGCTTTCAGGCACTGAAGTAGACTGATTTATCCCTAAGCAGTATCTCCTCTTTTAAAGATGATCGGCGCAATCAGAACTTTTGACTTTAAAAAAACAAGAAAGGAAAAAAAAGCAAAGCTTTTGAAAATTATACTGCATTGCATTCAGTGTGAATTAGAGAATGATGTCAGACCTGAAAAGTATTGCTTTTAATAAACAAAATTATTTGAAATAAATGCTCTATCAAATTGTATTGTAAGTGGGGCAGCAGAAGCAGGGCACTATGTTAGGAGTTCTGTATTCCTAACCTGCATTGCCTGACCCTGTCAATGGTAAACATGAAGACCTGCCTTACTGCACTGTAGCCATATGAAAAGGAACTTAAAATGGAAGTGAGATGATTGGAACCAATGAGAACATCCAATAAAATGAATTTGCATTGAAAAATGTTGTTTTGTCAAAGCTGAAATGATTTGCAGGGATGCATTAGTTGTGATGAAATTCTCAATGGTCTCAGAAAAATAGCATTACCTGCTTACTGCCGACCAGGACACAAACAGAAATAAAACATTGGGATTTTTCAATCTTGCCATAGATGCTTCAACACAATTTTGTTCTGTTGCATAAAAATCGTTTCCAAACCTAATGCAGCTTGGTAACACATTTTCAGACGGTGGGAGGGAATTCGTGTCCTGAGGCTAGCTACAAATTATACTTGTGTCTTCTTTAAAGCCCATTTACATGACTACAAGGGTGCCAAATTGCTGTTGTATAAATGAGACTAACTCAGAACATGGGGAGTATCATCTCAAATGAAGCTTGCTTATACACCCACAGTGTACGTATTGCACACTCTTTGCTTTTATAGGTGTGGCTTTCTATGCCAAGAAGCCTATGAAGAAGACCAGCATAGGTGTCATCAAGGAACAGCTAATAAAATCAGACCCGCTGAAAGAAATAGACCCTGCCCCATCCTTTGGATCATCATTTTACATATCCGAACTCCCGTCCTTCTGGAAAGTCCATAAAAGCAGCAAATTCTGGATACTGTTTATTCTGTAGGTGTAATGGGCATGTATATTTTTGGTGGAAAATGTCACCTAGCCTCATGCTGTCCTCAGCACCAGGGAGAGGCAAAGTCCTTCAAACTTTCAAACCTCAGACCTCACCGGAGGGAAAAAGTAGCTGACAGGAAAGCAAGTTGCATCAGTTACGGGAGGCAATTATGGAGAAGAGAGCTGAAAAAAAAGAAAAACGCAAACCAGCCAGGTTTCAGCCACACTGAGGGAGACATGATGGAAAGGCCGTTAAGGAGAGCAAGGTTAAGGAGAAAGCACAGGACAAGAGAAGCTGCCAACTAATTTCTAGCGGTGAGGCGAGAGGCCTGAGCACTGCTCCCACCTCTCACCAGTCCACGTGCTGTGTATGGGTGCAGCATAGCAGTGGCAGCTGCTGGTGTTTTCCTGATCCCACTGCAAATTGGTCCAGGATGCTCAGTGAGCAAAAAGTTACTGGCTTTATTTTTTTTCCCCACTTGGTAATTTCAGTTTTGTATCCGTTAGTTTTCTGGTTTGCTCTTTGAACTGTTTCACCACCAGACAAACTTTGTGTTGGGGCAAAGCAAGTGGCTGTGCTTGTTCCAGCGCTGACTTAGACCAGCTTATACTGTCACGGAAATACACCCAAGATGTTTCCTAAGCCTAGTGTGAAATCTGCAGACTTGGGTCAGTGTTAGTTGCTTTAGAGCTATTGCTAGCTCTACACTGGGAATCTCTTCAAGTTCAAAACTTGTTTTTTGCAGAGAGCACCAAGCAGACATCACAGACACAATAGTAATTAGGTATCACTTTTGAGCTTAAACTAGCAATTGATTTGGCAGAGGCCTCATCCCCTATGACACATACTTTGGACTATTCAGTCTCTGTCTTCAATGTTCTTTGCTTAAATCCAAGCGAATCCAGAGCCTTTCCTGAATCCCAGCCCACCCATAAGACTGAAAGATCAGAGAACTTTAAATATTTTTATTTGTGCTCCCTTTTCAGAGACATTAACGGAAGAGCATGGATA
Source organism: Charadrius vociferus (assembly GCF_000708025.1). Taxonomy (NCBI): domain Eukaryota; kingdom Metazoa; phylum Chordata; class Aves; order Charadriiformes; family Charadriidae; genus Charadrius; species Charadrius vociferus. Next base: position 2,592,849 of record NW_009648358.1, read on the forward strand.
TATACCCCATTTGTATGTGCTAACGCACAGGTAAGTTTTCCTGCTCTACTTAAAGAGCTGTAAGAGGCAGAGTTACTTGATTTGGATGAGTTATGAATGCATTGCCGTTCCAAGAGGCATCCATTCCCTTTGGACTAGCACAGTAAAACTTATTGCATCCTTCTCTGAATAATCATTTTCTGCTGCCAGCAGGCAGGGAAGAGGCTGCTCTGACACAGTAGCGCTCCAGTGGGACACGAGAGCAATTGGTTGACAGCCATAACACTCACCGACGTGGGAAGGCTGATAGGAGAAGAGGTCAGGACAAAGTGACATGGATACACACCAGAGAAAAGCAGAAACTAACTGAACAATTGGGCAGAGGTAATGGATATACCTCATGGAGATGAAGGGTGAAAAAATACACAGGAGAGAGGCATGGGATACTATCACAAAGGCATTTGGTCCCGATCACTGTTTTTCACTCCTATTTTAAGCAGTGCAATGTGAGCACAAGATGGTTGCCACCCCTCACCTTTGCTGGTTTTTACACTGGTTATTGACTGGTGTAAACAGATAGTTAAAAAAAAATGCACTGCTGATCCATTAACAGCAACCAGAAAAAAAGCATTTTATGTCCCTATGAAACCTTCCATCATATGATCTTACAACAAATTGCAAAGAGCAATATGGTAAAGCTCAGAACATTTAAGCCAGGCGGGCTTTTTTTCATCTCGTGTTGCAGATAGCAAGTCGAGGTGCTGAGAGATGTTAAGTACCTGGTTTATGCCGCAGAGGCTTGAGCACAGCTCAGACCAGTAATTCCCAGCTTGGAGTTAGATTGGCAAAATGAGAACCCTCCTTCCCTGACGTAATAGCTTGAAACAGGAAGCAAGAAAGCCTTTTTGACCAAATTTTAAGCTTGGTTTAAGTTAGAGTAGGTAATGGGAACGTGAAGAACGGGATAATGAAGGAGGGGGGAGCAGTGACAGAAGGTAGGCTAGGGAGAGGTGGTGGGATTAAACTGATGAGACGTTTTTCTACTGGATATAACAATAAACTGTCTAGCAAAAGCATAAAGGAAACATATATGGTGTCACTGGCGTGTATGCATACATGGGCTGGCTCTAACCCTGCTGCCACAGGTAACGAGAACAACAAAAACGTGGCAGTGCAGACTAACAGAGAATCGATGGACTGGTGGAGACTTGTTGCCTCCCAGCGTGTCTAATGCCGCTTGGTACCTGGGAGGATGCCACCACACAGCTCCTGGTTGCAAAGTCAGCCGGAACATCGCTACCTCACAGGTCTCTGCGCGGCACTTCATCGCACGGCTGGGATGTGCTCTCGGAAATGGGCCCAGGCGTTGATCTGGCCGGAGAACTACTTCACTAGGTCCTGCCAATGAGAAAATTCAGACTTGCCAAACAACTATTAAGGGAAATGAGTGGGTTTTTTCGTGCCTTTGGGGAAGAATCCTTGCCTGTCGCTTTTAATTAGCCAAATTATAGCTGTCATTGTGTTCAGCAGCTCATTAAATACTAGGAGTCTGCTTCAAATATTATGGCAAAATTAAAGAGACAGTCTTCATAAGATCCCTTCTTTCAAATAGAAAAAATATGACTTCTCTTCTATCATGACACTTCACTGAATCAAGCCTTTGTTTCCTCCAAGCTCATTTTCCCCCTGCACTACACCTTCCTAGTAATATCTAGGGACTTTAATGGAGTGGTGCTGTTCCCAGGAAAAAAATAAAATAAAATAAAATCGATAGGTGGACAGGCCTCTGCTACCAGGCGTGCTGACTTCTCACTCTTACAGCCAGGATGGTTGAGTACCACATAGCTCTGCTTCAAGGTACCTTGCACATAATGTCTTCATATTCTTTCATGAAAGACACACAACTGGAATTTCCCCTCCCTTGCTGGAGTTTATGGAGTTCTGATTATAAATGTGGCACACAAAACTGTTGTAATTTTTTCTCTGCGTAATGATTTATCTATCTACTGGAAGCAGCTGTCATACAGGCTCTAGTTCAAATACAGTGTATTACACAAACAGATTCTACCTTTCCACACTGCTCTTTTTTTTAATTTTATTTTCTCTGAAGAAAATATAGATCCAAACCTACCTAGACTATAAACCATTCATAATAAAGCATAAGTTTATACACAAAAAGCACAGGAATAACCAGTGAATAAAAGACTTCCGTGTTTGATTTCTATATTAAAATCTTACTCCAGCCATAACAAGAGTGGGTAATAGATAGATTTCAACTACTCTTACTCTTCCTAAATATTTAATTACAGAAAGCCTTTGGGATCTCAGGCAAGGGTGTGCATCCCATTCTACTCAGCACAAATCCAGAACAAAAGGATGGTGAGTTTACAGCACAGGTATAAGGCCAGATGCAATGGACAATAAATGGGGAAATACATGGACCCAATGAAATGATGGTTTTGACCAATGAAATTGGTCAAAACTGGAAGAGGGCAGGTTTAGATTAAGCATTAGGAAGAAATTCTTCACTTTCAGGGTGGTAAGGCACTGGAACAGGTTACCCAGAGAGGTTGTTGAGGCCCCATCCCTGGAGGTGTTCAAGGCCAGGCTGGACGTGGCCTTGGGCAACCTGGTCTAGTGGGAGGTGTCCCTGCCCATGGCAGGGGGGTTGGAACTCGATGATCTTCAAGGTCCCTTCCAACCTAAACCATTCTATGATGTTGATCTGTGTGGGATGTCCTGGTCTCAGCACCCTGGTGGCTTAGCCCTTGTCTTTTCTTTTTATCAGCACCATGAAAAAACAGGGTGCTTTAAGATAGCTGGTGAAAGCAGTTAATTAAATAGCCTTATGCACACCTTCAGTAAACTCCATTAAATTAGGAAACATGGCATTGGAGAAAACCTGATGGTGTTCATTTCGTTAGATACTTTTTAGAAAGTGGAGGCAGCTGTGTCTAGCAGTGAACAGCTCAAGGGATTGACCATTTTGGTGGGGATGGGGATGGTGTTGCTCAGCGTATGAGCGCAGAAGACAGCAGAGAGAGGGAGAAAGGGGTTCAGAATCAAAATCAAGGAGGAAGGCCAAGTGGAAGCAGTTAGACAGAGAGATGGAAGATGGACAACATATGGCAATAATATTGAAGGGGATGGAAATAAAATGCTGCGCTGTTCAATGCAGGAAAAAAAACAAAGAGGAGAGAGGTCAGGTGGGGCAGACACTGGAGAGAAGCTCAACTCTTCCAGTACATTTGAATCTAAAGAAAAGCACAAGAAGATGCATGCCAGGACACCAATCAGGGATGTTTCTACATTGCATAAGATCCTGGGAGTGATACAGCTATGTCTGAGTGGGGCACTCTCGCCCCCTGTATCTCCAAAGCTTTGTCCACATTCCAAGTACATTTCCAGGGCTTGTTACTAAATACAAAGATATTGTTT
>NW_009648358.1:2596309-2610143 GCF_000708025.1 Charadrius vociferus
AACTTTTATAAAATCATCAGCACGCTGCTTAGTAATTTTAGTCCCATCTAAGTCCTGCTATGTGGTTAAAAACCGGGCCACATGCTTCCTGTTAAAGCAGAACATTGTGTCCCACCTTGAAAGGCACACCATGTTCAGGTGTCTGCGTCTAGAAGGGCAAACAAATACGTCTGATGGGACAGCAAATCTGAGACCTATACGACATTAGCCACTCATTTATCAGTCTTGCAAATAAGGTACAGGCTTGTCAATAAAATACGTTTCAATTTAATTTTCTCCAAGGCAGAAAAATAAAAGAGACCCAGAAAAAAAATTAAAAAAAAAAAGACTTTTGGCGCCTGAATGTCTCTCAGTTCATTTTCAAAATCTGCTTTTATTTATCCTCTGGTTTTCATTGATCTCGGGTGATAAACGTGCCAGCTGCGAGAACTTAGTTCTAACAGACAGTTTTTCTTCCCTCTGCCAAAAATGATCAGGTTTCCTCTGTGAGCTGTGCTTGGGAGTCTTCAGTCAACTTGAAATATATCTCAATTCAGGGGATTATAACCAAATTAAATACAGCTTTGCTCCAAAAGATTTTTTTTTTTTTTTAGGGTCTTCGGAATGAATTTTCATTCCTTTTCTCTCTAAAACACACAGGTTTATTGACAGCATGTGTCAGTCTCTGAAATCCAACGCAAGTTTCTTACTGCACCTTATTACGAATCCCTCCTCTTCTCTCATCTTTCTCAGCTGAGCATCTCCCCACCTGCCTGCTCTCTCCTTCCCCTCCTGTATCCAGACCCAAACCCTCCTCCATCACCCTGCTGGCACAGTCACATCCATGTGCCTGGCCACACAGGTTCTCAGCATGGGGCAGGACTGCTCCGAAGGCAGCCGCGAGGCCCTTACCAGTGCAGCTTTCACCTGGACTTTGCAGGCTCCTGGGCCATGTCCAGGTTTGCTCCTCAGGGGCCTCCCAGCCCGCTGGCAGGAGGCAAAAATTAGCTACTCGCAGGTCTGCAAATGGAAAAAGATGGTAAACTGCTGCTTAAAACTAACCCACTTCCTCCTTGCTGCTGCCAGTGAATCCCTTTTCCTAGGCCATTTCCCCCAAGCTTACTTCCTCCTGAGCCTCCCTGTGTGCATTTGAGAGTTTTCTGACTGCAAGCATCTCAGAGTCAGCTCTGTCCCATCCTGAAGAACTGAAAATCCATTTTACAGCAATGGAGTTAATTCAGTAGCAAATCCCAGGGAACAACTGATTTAAACATTGTATAATTAAGGGAAAGTGCTTCTTTTAGCCTCGATTTGACGCATCCATATACCCCAAACATACACTCAGTGGTTGAAATGGCTTGATAGGGTGTACAACAGCATGCCACATTTGCAGTCCGAGTACTGCCACTTTTCATGTAAAATGCTGGGAGTGGTGACACTACCTACTAGTGCTTCTCCATTTGCATACCAACACTCCCAAGTTTTCACACAGGGACTTCTGAATTTCCCCTGTGACTGACATATATAAAGTGTGGGTACATGCCAGAAAGCAAATGCGCATCAAGAACTTATTTCTACATGTGCTTGTTCCACTTAGTCTCTGTTTTATCCCCTTTAATGAAACCTCTTAACCCATTTGGGTTAAATTTTAATGGTTCAAGTAGCCCAACATATAAAGCAATGGGTAAGTTAAGCATTGACTGCGCTTTAGTAAATCAGGAGTTACTTAGGGGTGATTAACTAGCTATGACCTAGTCTTTACTGCAAAGAAGCTGGTAGCTTGGACCACACAGGGGATGAGGACTTGTAGCAAAGCAGTTTTACTTGCAGTTCTATTACCATTATCGTCTGGTTGGTTAATATTAGTAATAGCACAAATCAAATTAATTTCATTTGATAATGGTGTCATAATACATCTGTAAATAATGCTCAACAGCTTATGTAAAAATATTTAAAATAGAAAATGGTATGACATTTTACCTTTCCTGAAATTAAACTTCCTGCCATTACAGAAATTCAATTTTAACATACTGGTGAAAACTCAGCAAGAAAAGCAGTATAAGTGTTATTATTAACAGGTTAGTAAAAAATTCCTATGACACCACCAAGTGTTTCACTTTTAGCTGGGGAACATGTTCAACTCACAACTTGACTGTCTGCTTCTGGTTGTTTAACACCAGCAATCTAAATATCCTTTGATCGGAGCTAATGGGGCTTTTTGTATGCAAATTCCCACAGTACAAGTAAGAAAGCGAAAGTGATTTATAGTACACACAGCCAGGCGTACTCAAGCATCACACACAGTTGGGGCAAGTCAACACCAAAAGCCTGGGCACCAGCAGAACCAGGTGTAGAAGGGGTCCCTTGCCCTTTGGCTAGCTGGCCCAACAAGCAAGGTGCCCTGATGGCGAGCAGTGGGAGGGCTGCTGCTCCCAAGGAGGACAACGTGGGACCAGACAGTGGTTGTTTAGCTTGGCTGTCCTCACCTCCCGCAGCGGCCGCTCTCTCTGGCAGCATCCAGTTGTTCCCACAGTAATCCTGGTCTTAGCCTGGGATGCTTGCATTCAGCCATTAATTTGGATGTAGCTGAAGTTTTCCTGAGGTGCTCGGGCCACGGCACGGGAAGCACATATTTCAGTTTGCAGCCAGAGCCAGAGCAGAGCAGGATTTCTCTGGCAGGGGGAGAATGCAGTTGTTTTGCCTCAGGCCCGACTCCTGGCTGGATGGTGAGGGGTGGTGGCAGGGGAGGTGGGAGGGCTCTGCACCGAAACCCACAGGAATCTCTTCATGGAAAGCCTTTGGCTGCCTGAGACACCGGGCTCCAGCCAGTTTCCCTGGAAGTGAAAACAACTACTTAACAGTTTCATAGCCTTCTTTATGTTTATTTGTAAAGCACTGTGTGACAGGTGAGTTACCATTAACCTTGTTCCGCAGAGAGCAGAAGCAGACAGAGGTGTCCAAAAGCACACGGTAAATTAATGGCACAAATGTAAAGAGAAAAGAGAAGCTGGGGCTTTTCACTTACAGCCCACGTTAAAAAAAAAAAAAAAAAAAAAAAAGAAATCCATAGAAGGTAAGAAAAGCACATTTGTCTGTAAAAATGTTTTCATAGGATCACTGTTTGAGCTGTGACTCCAGCTGATGTTGTTTAAGTCTGTAAGCAGACAGCGGCTTCACAGTGAGAAAAGCAAGTTCCTTCCCTGAGGAACCACATTGGGAAGAGCCATTTGGACAGACAGAAGCATGGCTTGAAAGCCGACAACCTGACTTCATTTCTCATTTCAGGGTGACTTAAGCTTTCAGAGGTGTATACCAATTAGCTCATAAGTTGTTAATGATGTGGTAAGTCACCACATCTCCATTTTGTCTAAGAGATGTAGAAAACAAATTGATGATCTGCTTTATTGTTCCATGAAGAAAAAGAAGAGTAATTTGCTCCATTTTAAAAAAAGCAGTCTTTTAAAATAATATTTTTATAAGATTTAAATAACGGGTAGACTTATGTCCTTGCTTAAAGCCCCATAACAAACAGTATGTACACACATACACACACCAAAACCCCTGCAAAATGATGCAGCAACCGACCCAATGCAAAGTATCACCAGCAATGGCTCTGAATCATCCAGTGAAATGCATGTCAGAATCACTCCTAGAACAAGAGTCTGTGGCTGCTCTGCTCTTTTTATTACCAGAGAAGAGTTTGATGGCAGTAGAGTGAACCATGTTTTTATTATTTGCTGCACAGTTCCCCTATGGCAATGCTTTATGTAGCCATCCTTGTTAATTCATGTGTGGAGATCCCTGGAGATCTCTCAACTTAACTGCACCCTTGCAATATCAGAAATACACCTGTAGAGTTGAATGAATAACTTCATTAGCTCAGCCAGCAGAGGGAACTGCTAATCAGCACTAATTGCTCATGCAGGCCTAATGCATACCCTGCCAAGTTCAGTAAATACCCAGTAAGTTATGGTACTTCATGTTTTCTACTGTGCGTCAGACAGCAAATCCTCCAGCCTATTCCAGCATCGTGATCTCCCTCCACAACATCCCCCCAGGCCTTCACCGTCCCTCACCTTGACCTTATGGCTTTTATCCTGTGTCTTTCTAATCGATTGAGATTCAGCTAAGTTCAAATCCTGGCTAAAACATGCCAAGTCTTCCCTCCTGCCCCCCATCTCCCCTCTTATTCCTCTCTACTTCTGCTCACATCCCAGATATATTTTGCTAAACAACAGTTGTACAAAGTGAGGGTTAAATCAGGAAGCTGATATTTAGCCCTAACTCAGCAAAGCCAGAGGCAGGTTTGACCCACACCAACTGGATGCATAACTGGGCTGTGAGCTTATACTGAAATGCCCCAGCCAGCGCCTCTGGAGCCCCCCTTGCAATTCCTTCCAGCTTCCCACAGACAAAACACACACACAAGGTACCAAATACCCTTTGCTGTTAGCATTGCTTATTAATACTCACTTCAGAAGCACTGTGGTTACCAAAAGCGCGTCAAGGTATGGTTTGCTTGCATCCCCTTCCCTGCCTCACCCCAGGCTGAGCCAGTGCACTTCACATCTTCCAACGTAAAATACTTCTCAGTGATATCAACTTGCTTCCAAGAGGGCAAACCAAAGCAATTCCTTACACCATTTATGATAACAATGCAATTTGCTTTATCCAGTGCTCATCCTGGTGTTTTATTTCCCTGTAATAGGTAAAATAAAAGGTGCTTGCAATACCTCCTCCCTGCCGACAGCTGTAGCTCCCATTCTGGCAGAAGCAGCCCCACCCGCACTCTCACACCAGCCAGACCGAGGAAATAAAAAATCCTCCCTGAAACTCAGGGAGTCCAAAGGGGATCCACCAGCTCAAGAATGAGAAAAGCACACAGCAGAAACCCCACTAAGCAGCTTCTGACAAGCTCAGACCTTGGTGATCACCAAACAATGAGAGGAGTTAAAGGCAACTTTCTCTTATACCAGCCAGCTGCGGGCCACTGACATCACTTTAATGGTCAATGCGCAGCTGGAGCACAGGCTGTGTCAGCCCCACCTCGATTACAGAGGCTATCATATAGAAACCCCTATGGCAGCTCCAGGGCACGTCATTTCCTGCACTCTGAACAGCATAAGAAAAGGCCTGGGTAGCTGGAGAACCTGGCCTGCCGCATTCACATGAAGTCAGCAGGGGAGTCTCATTTGGAGGAATATAATGAGTTAAACTGGAAGAGGTCCAGGATTCAAGTTACACTAATTATGGGTTTAAAATTAATGTAACACTAAACACCTGCTTCCTCCGATCCTGAGAAAGGTGCCTTAGAAGAGTGTTATGTCTAATTTGTGCTTTTACAGCCTTGAGAGGAAGGTGCTTTTACCATGTGAAATTAATTGCTCAGGAGCTCTCCCTGGGCCCTCACATGGAAATCGGAGCCTTTGAAAAAATGAAGGAGTTGAAAGACAACAGCTGTAAGATGAAACTCATGGAGGAATAAAGGCAGCAGCTTACAGAATTAATTTTACTTTTCCCTTTAATACATCCATGGTTAGCTTAGTAGTTTTCCATGTTTAACCCTTCCTTTTCCATTATAGTTTATTACAAAAAAAAACCCAAACCAAACCAAAAAAAAAACCCACAACGCCACAACAAAACTTTACACGGCTCAGCTCAGCTATTCCTTTTCCAGCCTGGATTACTTTTCTTTTCCATGTTTAAAACAAAACTAATTTAAGCACATTAAATGCTCAGAGCTGATGAACCTCCCCCAGCCTGCTTCCATCTCACACTCTTCAAGGGAGTCTCTCAGTACTGGGGTTCCCCTGCGGCACAGCAGCCACTCTGCTCCTCCAGGTACCCTCTGGCCAGGCACAGCTGGCATCAGCTAAGCAGCAGCCCTGCCTGTGCATGCCACCTGCGAGCAGAAGCAAAGCCACCCATACAGCCCTGCAGCCGGAGGAAAATTGTTTAGGGGGCGGGGCTACATGCTCCAAAAAGCCCTTTGAGGGTTTTGGTGACAACTCTGACTTCAGTCTGGTGACACAGCTCCTACTCATCATATGGCAAAGCACATGCTCCTCTCCTTCATGACCTGGCACGCATGTGCCTCTCCATCCATCGCACGGCCTCGTGGAAGGGCAGGGAGGCCACACATAACCATTCCTGCACACCAATCTTTAAAAGTTGTGTGACCAGCACACAGCCTGGGAAATCACTTCTCCTTGGGACTGGCTTATAGCTTGTAAATATAGAATAGAGAATATCACTTACCCGGAGTAGCTATCCTAGAACAGGTATTTTGGGACACATGTTGACATTGTCATTCTTATTTCTTGCAGCACCTTGTGCTTCCCGCATTTCTGATGCCTCCTGTGTCCTGCACCACACCTGTGGGGAGACTCATCCCAGTCTTCCAACGTTTTGGGCAACTTGGAGCAGCTGCTATTTTATAAAGGAAAATAACGAAACATAAGAAGCATTTTACATTTCTCTTTGCTGGCTCAGTGGGATCCTTAATCAGGTGGGAACAGGGATTAGCGGCCCAGTATTGAGTTTGACAAACTTAGCCCTGAAAACAGCAATATTGTTGATGTCTTAGAAGTCTCATTGGGCAGTACTTAGAAAGTGGAAACCATCTGACTGACTTGCAAGCATTTTCTTACTCCGGAAAAAATGATAATGAGATAAATCCTCCCCATTCTGTGAGTGGATTTTTCCCGAACTGAATAAAATCAGGTCATCGCTTCCAGCTCTGCGCTAACTGTAAACACCCCTTGCTCCCCACTGCTGCATCCCCAATATGTTGTTGCCCCAGAAGTACACCCTTCATAAAATGGTCAAGCAATCCCACCACCATCGCTCCAGGGAAAGGGGAAGTCCCGAATGGCTTGGGGAGGAAGGTGGGAACAGGCCAGCAGGTTTGATCAGAGGAGGTGGCAAATTACGGAGCTGAGAGGGAAACAATCCTGAGTGGCTTAACTCGGGCAAACTAGTTAAACCAATTTTTGCACTTGTTGATGCTATTCCAGTGCCTCCGTCTGTAACATCTGGTTGCCTTAGATACATGAGGTAACTACGGCAACTAGATATTACAGGGAGAGGGATAAGAAATAGATCAACATTACTGAATTTGGCAGGCTCTAAAATAGCTTTTCTGTAAAGTAGAGGCAGGTGCAGAGGGTACAACAGCACTGTGGGGCAGTGAGTGGCAAAGGTGGCCGTGGCAGGAGGATACCCTAGCATTAGGCTACGTAAACATCTGGGTGCATTACTCCTTCACATCTGCTTGCAGCAGGATTATTGGCCAGAGTGCGTTAGCAATACTCAAAGGGGGATGCCCAGTATTTGTACTGGACCTATTTTCACAGTAAGGCATCCCGTCCCTGCCCCCTGCCCCCCCGCCACCCCAAAAAGGAACGAGCTGGGAGCTACAAGTTGTCATCCCCAGTTTTCTACCTAAAGAGGGGGATATTTGAGAACAGATTGTGGTGAATAGAATCACTGTGAGCCTGAGCACACTCACATCCTAAATATCATGACTTTAATGGCATAAGTGACACCACACCTTGGTGATGTCATGTACTGTAGTGCAATAAAACAGATGAGAAAATGATGCACAGTTGTAATTTACTGATTATTTTGGTGCTTTTCAGAATAATTAGTTAATATGTTAGAAGGTGAGCAGCTTTCAGGCTGTTTATGGTGGGTTGTCATCCCTGTAGAAAGTCATTAAAGTGCACTGAAACATCTCAGTGACCTCTTTGCTCTAGACAGCAGGGAGGAGTGGGTGTTCCCAGATTTGAAAATGAACCATCCAAGACTGCCAGAAAGACATGTTTATGCCCAAAATGTCTGTCTGACTTTTTTTCTGGCTTGCAGGAAAAGCTGTGTTAATAAATCTGCATGAAAAGCTGGATCCGCATGCTGTCTGAATATCCTTCACCAGGATTATTCCTACCCAGAAATTTTCTCAACGTAGCTAGGATAAAGCCTTCATTTCTTACTTGTCTCAAAACTGCAGACATTGGGAAACAGAAGAAAGCCAGCACCACTGCTCCATCTGTTGTATTTCATTAAAAATACCTGTAAGATCAGGGTGTTACAATAGCTAACCAGACCCAGTTCCGCAAATGAAAGGCATCATTCATTAGTCCTGGCAACACTGTCTTCCCGACCACAAAGGGCACTGTCTTATTATATTGCTTACATATGAAATCTGAGTGTCTAAACCAGGAGGTCCCCACCTTTTCACCTCAGCATGCTCCTCGAGTGAAGTCTGCAGAGTTTTGTTTTCCTGAGGATGTTTTTCTCATTAAACAGGCTAGTTGGTAACTAACGTAAGGCCATATTTTTCCCAGCAAATTGCCCTCTTGGAATTCTTTGCTATTTATCTTCAGAGAGGTGAACTAGTTAGATGAACAGAAATGAAATTCAGTCTCAGTAAATGTAAAGTAATAGACACTGGAGAAGTAGTGAGGGCAATTCAGGCACCTTAAGGGCTCTGAATTAACTGCCTCAATTTTGTAAAGCGACCCAGGTGGCAATGCATAGCTCAATGAAAATCGTTGCTCAATATGCAATCAAAAATGCTGACAAGATATTAGGAAGTTTAAAGAATGGGATGCAAGTTCAAAATAAAAAAATATATTTTAAGACCATTTCAAATGACCAAGCACTGCTCAGACTCAGGTATAATATTGTGTATTCACTGGTCAAAAGATTTCAGAAAAGGTATCACAAAGGTTTGGAGGAATTTTGTAAAAAATTGCAAATAAGAAACCTTTCCAATCAAAGAGAGATTTGAAGGAGCAAGACTGTATTCTTTGGGAGGCAGAATACTAGGAGGGGACCTTAAGGCAAGGGAAATAAGAAATGATCTGGAGAGGAGAGATCAGGAGCTTCTCCTTTTCCTTCTTTGTGATACGAATAGGGAATATTCAACAAATTAAAAGATAGGAAGCACACTACATAAAAAAGGAAATACTTTTACACAGACTGTGCAAGGTAAATCCCTGGACAATCCCATGAAGGCAGTCTAGGAGGTTACCACCTGGCCACCCTTTCCTATTTCGTACCTGCACTGCAGTCAGTTGAAGGAGTATGTGCTGACTCCTGGCACACCCCACATCACTGGCTGAAACCTTAGCTTGAAACCAGAACAGAAGTGGCCGTGTAGTAAGATGTATGAGGTCTGGCAGCTAGGAGTTGGGGTACATGCTCCACTCTGCTTTACTATGGGGTTGAAAGCCATCAACAGAGGGTAGTAACAAGCACGTGACGATAAAAGAGATGCAGCTGCTCGCTCAGTGAATATAGGTCAGAGCTGCAAAACCTTAATCTACAGAGGAAGTATGAATGTCAAAAACATAATCAGATTCAAGCAGGATTGCAAGTTGTGTAGGAAACCAGAGCCCTCATAGTTCACCTAAATTAACTGATAGAGAATTTATCTCTTTCCATGTAGGTGCAAATGGGACTAAGCAGTGAGACCTTCTGGAAACACGGTGACCTTGTCAGATACTTTGGAAAGATTACAGACGTTTCCCACCCAATGGGCAACACATGGCTCGGACCTTTCAACAGTGGTGCAGCAAGCTCATCTCCACTGTCTGCTGTTCGGGTACTATTAGCTGGGCAGTGTTTGAAATGGCAGGAAGGGTAGAGGAATGGGGTCACACCACATCAGCTTGGCACAGAGAAGCAAAGTCATTGTTTTGAGGGCCACAATCCACCCGAATATTGGCACATTGCTGTATGTTAAACAGTGACGTGCATATGTGAAACATCACTGTGTGTTAAATGGTGATGTGTATCTGTTAAGCCGAGAGCATCACTGTGTTAAACAGAAAACAGAGAAGCAATCTTAAGCCAGACAGAAATTTCTCAGAAGTCAATTAGCATTTCACCTGTGAAGAATTTCCCTTTTGACAATTTAAACCCACCTTTAGATCTTTCTTCCCTGCAAAAGTGTTGGCGGTGATCTCCTCACCATCACTGAGTTCCCATGTTAATGCTGTAGCCACCGAGGCAGTAGCAGAGGACAGGTGAGGGCATGGTTCCCCCTGGGGGCAGGAGGGGTAAGAGGGCTGTTAGCAATGCAGGTGTTTAGTGGAGGAGCAAAAATTCCAGATGAAGAAACATTATGATGTTTTTTTTTACAGACTTCAATTTTGTGAGGCCTTTACAAGAGCATTTTTCTTGACATGTGCCAAAATTCATATGTGAGCCAGTCATATAAGCAGCGCTGCTAGGTGCAGACAACCTCATGATTTCAACGGGAACATTGTATTTGGGCTGCTTGCAGGATCCATGAGCCCTGAGCTGCACATAACGTCTTTGGTACCGTGTCAGCCTTAATAGAGGATAAGCTGCTCTAATCAGACATCCATGTAGCGAGGGAAAAGAGCGCCTTCAAGTCTTGCTCTTTGCAGACACATGTCTTTCTCACTGTTAATCTGAAAAGTGACATTGATTCTTTTCTCTGTAGTGGAGCTAAGATTACTTCATTTATATCTATTGAGGTCTATGGCAAGAAGTTTTGTGAAAAGAACTATAAATATTCACAGCTGACTTGAAAACTAGCATGGGGACAGACAGAAGAAGACAAGTCTACTCAAAACTCAGCGAACAAGGTAGTATCCTACTGGGATGAGGGTTTAAGCCCTCTGTGTGAGCTCTCTCTCAAGGAGCAGGGTGAAGTAAGGCTATCCCTCAGAGATGAGGGTTTTTTTCTTTACAGTGCCAAACAGAGGTTTGAACACTGTACCCACCTTTGGTCATTCCCTGATATTTGGGACATTAAGCCCTGCTTTGGTCTACAGAGGCAAAAGAGCAGCCTGGGCTTTGTGTGATGAGACCTGTTTTTTACAGAACTGGATTACTGAGACTGGTTTGAACACAAAGCAGCCAACTGATTTTTTATTTTATTTTTAACCCATCAGAAATAGAACTGAAAAAAACTCCTAACCATCTCTTTTTATAGAAGGAAGTGTGGTGGTCTGTGGTGATAGCTGCCTGGGCTCTGAACAAAACAGCCAGTGTATCAGAGGACGAGTGTGGCAGTACCTCATGCAGGTCCCATATAGACATGCCCCATACTCCTCTGCCAGAGCAAGCAGTCCCTAAATGCTGCAAGGTGTGACTGGTTCAGTGAGTAATTTTGATGCTGTTGGTTGGTTTAAAGGTGGCTTGCTGTATAGAAAAGAAGAGGAAGAGATAATGTGCTCTGAATCCACATGTGGTGTAACCAGGTCGCATCTTCATAGGTGCTGCCCTGTGCGCTTCTGCCTCTTGGAGGACACACCTGGAGACCCACCACTAGGCAGAGCCACACAGCTGAGCGGATGTGCTGCTACTGCTCCCTTCAGTGAAGTTTCTCCTCTTTTGGCTGACAGACTTCATAAATGCTGGGCTTTCTTCAGGAGCACTGATCCTGAGGACCCTGTCTAACAGGGGTCTGAACAACTGCCAAAGGCTGTGACAGTTTTGCTGGGGCCAGAGAAGCCCTTCTGGCTACCGCCTTGGCTCTCCATGTTCCCAAGCTGGATCTCATTGCCCTTTCTGACTTTGAGGCATGCTGCTGCACAAGACCATCTAATCCATTGTATTTGGGTTGGCTTCCTTCCCTGTCTACTTCTTCTTGCTCCCAATAACTAATTCCTTGTCGTCTATAGCCGATGCTGCTCAGCCTTTCATCTCCTCATCCATCAGGTACCTCACCTCTTCCTCTGCTTCACCTGGGCACCTGATGCCTCTCCCTCTGTCTCACCATTTCTCCTTTTGTTCTGCCAGAGTCCTCCGTGGCCAACAAGCACCTGAGGCTCACCAGCCTCCCTTGAGACACCAAACGCCTCACCTTGGGGTGTCAAGGAGTTAGGAAGTGAGAAAAGATCTTCAGCAAGGAAACATTTCTGGTGCCTTTGTCTTTAAATCAATATGCATGTAACTTTGGAGAAAACAGAGAAAAAAATGTTTCAGAATGACTGCATTTCTTTAGAGTTTAGTACGACATATTTTCTGCATGCTATTAATACTACTTATCAGCATTACATCATAACATTCACTCTTTAGCCAACAGTAAGTCTCTGCTTTGTTAAAAGCTATCATAGGCAAAACGAACTCCTGTTTGTGTTGCTTTCAATGACATTTCAATCTAAACACAAATATTCTGCTAATTTTTAACACTGTGTGATAGCTGTTAGTGCAGTGAAAGTCTATCAGGCTATTACTTGGCTTCCAATGTTTGCTTTAAAAATTTAACTTTTTGTAGTAGCTATGTTATATTTCCATGCTTTTTTTTTTTTTATACAGTAAATTTCAGGGATTCTTTTTCTCTGTTAAGAAAAGTTATTTTCCAGAATTCCTACTCTCAAAGGCAGCTCAGAAATGAGAAGACTTCTAGGAAAGGATTTCAAATGGAGGCAACTCTTGCCCCCATATGACGAGTCAGATAAGAAAGCTTTAATACTAGCACAAAACAGTCTTTGACTTCAAAGGTTTAATTTCTAGCTGGCATAGGACCGATAAAACCAATAATTTCCTCTTCAGATTTTGTTTTCTACTAATTGAATGTCTGTTCTTGTAAAGCATGTTAGTGAGTGGCACACAGTGCTGGCCACAGCCCAGCTTGCCAAGCTCCTGAGTTTATCCGTTTGATAAAATACATAATTATGTGCATTGTGCGCACACAGCCCAAGGTCCCACTGACTTTGACGGCTGATAAGATCTCATTTTAAGACCATCAGCATCTGTTCATAAGTTATTATTCCTCCCATTCTGATTTCAGTTATGTTATTTGTTGTGGCTGTTTATCCTCATTGGCTAATGATTTCAAAGCCGCTTCAGGGATTTAGATACATTTTCCATTTTACGTCCATATTCTTTACATTTCCTTGAAGAATCCCAGTTACCCTATTTATAAACCTTTGTTAAGTTCCGTGACAGCAACCTCTTGGGCTTTTGGCACAGAATTTACACATTTCACTTAAGGGTTGGTCAACGGGTGAAACAGATTAAAAGATGTATTTGAAGAGCACAGGAATAATATATTCGCTGTGTATATAGTGGCCTGAAAACAAGAACACAGGCTTGAACTGCGGTAGTGGTGTGGCCTAATTTAGAATTATGGCCTTATTTAGACATCAGGAGGAATTATTTAGCAGTAGAGATAGTGATGTGCAGGAACTACGTTGCCATAGGATGCCGCAGGGTTTCCGTCTTTGGATTTTTTAAGGGCAGTTAGGTTACATAGCATTGTATGTCCAGCTATGCCCACTTTTGGGCTGGGTCTTCAGCACCCCTCTGACTTTGTGGCTCTGCAGTTTCCCACAGCTTGCAGAGGAATGACCTTGCCCGGTGGCGAGGCCAGGTGAGGTGAAGGTATCAGGAAGAAATTTTTTACTGTGAGGGTGGTGAGGCACTGGAACAGGTCACCCAGAGAAGCTGTGGATGCCCCATCCCTGGAGGTGTTCAAGGCCAGGCTGGACGGGGCTTTGAGCAACCTGGTCTGGTGGGAGATGTCCCTGCCCATGGCAGGGGGGTGGAACCAGATGATCTTTAAGGTCCCTTCCGACCATTCTATGACTGTTCTATGATGACGGATGACGGCCAGAGAGGAGGAGGTGCGGTTTCAGACCAGCGGGGTTAGCTGGATGCACCTCCCTTGGCTCTCCCTGCAGAAAGCAAGCTCCCCCACACACCTTTTCGCCCGCGTACCGAGGCGATATTAAAGGTGCCGTTCCGAGGCACGGGAACACCCCACCCCTCCCTCCTGAGGACAGGAGGCTTCACAGAAAAGGGGCCGGCAACGCCAGCACCCCCCCCGGTTCCCCCGCTCCCCTCCTCCCGCCGGGCAGCGGCACCCGCCCTC